>NC_084743.1:68851165-68891165 GCF_033978785.1 Entelurus aequoreus | reverse complement strand
TGAGCTGATCGATCGACTACTGTGCTTCTTAATTTGCGAAAAAGTATGTGACCGTGCCTTTTAATGCAGATCATAAATTCCGATCCCCTCTGGATGACACTATTTGTAGTCCCCGACTGACAAGCAGCTAATAACGTGTCTCCATACACATTGTGAAGCCGCCGCCCTAAGCTTATTATAATTACCTCCATTACTGCAAATAAACTGCATTTCTTAGTATCATTATCAAGTACTATTATCACTGGAGGACCAGGCTAAACATGTCATACACCGAGAGCAAGCCAGGGGCAGGCATACTAATAGTTAAGGTAACCGCTAAGCTATCTTTAAGCAACAGAAGAAAGAAGTGTGCTTGGTAAAGTTTAAGAATTGTAGATGGAAACATGTTACAGCAAAAAGTAAGCAGATCTTAATTAAACCAATAGAGAGTCGAAACAAGAGAAATAAAAAATTTTTTTTTTTAAAATGGGGCGGTATAGCTCGGTTGGTAGAGTGGCCGTGCCAGCAACTTGAGGGTTCCAGGTTCGATCCCCGCTTCCGCCATCCTAGTCACTGCCGTCGTGTCCTTGGGCAAGACACTTTACCCACCTGCTCCCAGTGCCACCCACACTGGTTTAAATGTAACTTAGATATTGGGTTTCACTATGTACAAGCGCTTTGAGTCACTAGAGAAAAACGCTATATAAATATAATTCACTTCACTAAAAAAAAAAAATAATAATAATAATAACAAAAATAAAAATAAAAATAAGAGTCTAAAGTGAGGATAATATGACAACAACTGTTTGTGTGCCAGTATTGTCACAGCCAGTACATGACACATAAGAGGGTGGATCATTCCATAAATTGGTGGTGTCGATACCCAGGGTGGTATCAGTATATGATCCATACTAGAGTGATTAGGTATAGTAGGTTTTTTTTATTTTCTCAAAAACCTGCTTTTTTTTGGTTAATGTTTACAAACTAGGGAAGTCCTCCTGTACTTTGACGGCAAAAATGTAAGGATTTGAAAGAGTAATAGATAGTGGTTTTTACTTTTGTTTACTTATTGTGTATTATTGACTTTGTTTTGCTCAAATAATTTGTATGTAATAAACAAAGAACTATTTTAAATATTTATATAGCGCTTCTCTATGGAGACTCGAAGCGCTTTACATAGTGAAACCCATTTTCTATATATCTAAGTTACATTTAAACCAGTGTGGGTGGCACTGGGAGCAGGTGGGTAAAGTGTCTTGCCCAAGGACACAACGGCAGTGACGAGGATGGTGGAAGCGGGGATGGAACCTGGAACCCTTAAGTTGCTGGCACGGCCGCTCTACCCATTGAGTGTTGATAAGGTTGTCAATAGCATTGTCAATCAATAGCACTCAGCACAAATAAATTCAACAAATTACATGTAATTGGTATCGGTAATGATATCAGACTACCTCACTCATATATAATCCGTATCAGACATGACAGCATAAAACCGTGATCGAAACATCCTTAGAATCAGTAATCGAAATTATTACTAAAAATTAGTTTTAATTAGTTGTATTGGCAAACTGGAAAATCATGTGAAAGTTTTGCATATATTACATCTTTTGTGGGTTTATGTGTAGTTGCCATTCTTGTATGTGTTATGTCCAGCAATGCTGGTAAATGTTGATAGCAGTTGACTTACTTATTATTTTCAATCACATTAGGTAAGCCTGGGCAAAAAAATGTCAATATTTTTCTTATTTTCATTCGCTACAAGGGACAAAATTCATTTATAAATACAAGCACGATGATATATGTGATTATCATTGAACACGTGCACCTAATAAAAAGGTTTGTGCAGTGACGGGCAGGCTACTTGGAAAATGTAGGAAGCTAAGCTACAAGTTACTCTCGATTAAATGTAGCGAAGCTACAGGGGAAGCTATCCCCAGAGAATTGTAGCAAGCTACAAGGCAAAAGTAGCTTGCTACATCAAAGCTACATATACATATACATCCATCCATTTCTACGACTTGTCCCATTCGAGGTAGCAGGGGGGTGCTTGAGCCTATCCCAGCTGCACACAAGCAGAAGGCGGGGTACACCCTGGACAAGTCGCCACCTCAACACACACACACACACACACACACACACACAGATATATATATAGAGTTACACACACACATATATATAGACATATATACATATACGTACACATATATATACATATATATACATACATACATATATATATACATACATATAGACATACATATATATACATATACATACATACATACATATATAAATACATACATACATATATATACATACATACATATATATACATACATACATACATATATATATATATATACACATATATATATGCATATACATATATATACATATATATATGCATATACATATATTTTATATAGCGCTTTTCTAGACACTCAAAGCGCTTCACAGAGAAGTGAGAACCCATCATTCATTCACACCTGGTGGTGGTAAGCTACTTTCATAGCCACAGCTGCCCTGGGGGAGACTGACGGAAGCGTGGCTGCCAGTTTGCGCCTACGGCCCCTCCGGCCACCACCCATCATTCATCATTCATTCACCAGTGTGAGCGGCACTGGGGGCAAGGGTGAAGTGTCCTGCCCGAACACTTTACGACAGCGATTTGGATGTCAAGAGGCGGGGAGCGAACCTGCAACCCTCAGGTTTCTGGCACGGCCGCTCTACTCACTACGCCATGCCGCCCGTCCTCATACATACATACATATACATACATATATATATATATATATATATATATATATATATATATATATATATATATATATATATATATATATATATATATATATATATATATATATATATATATATATATATATATATTGTTGCGTTTGACCAGATGTTCCTCCAAGTGGGATGTAAAACGCTGGTCAGTCCCAAGTTCCTTAGATGACACATAAACTGATCTCGAATATACACCAAGCACAGAATAGGTATTTTGTAATTTATTGTCAAATATTTGAGAATAGAGACCAGCCTCGAACAACACATACGAATGCGCAGCCCAAGTTGATCTGGCATTCCACAGGCCAAAAGCAACTCTTTTCACACAAAGAAAGCCCCCATCTCCCCCCCCCCCCTCCTCTCAACACTGATAAGAAGAGAGACTTGGGGGTTGTGTTCACATTCCTGATGGTTTACGACCCTGTCTAAATAGGCAATCTGAAGACAAAGAGAAACTAGTATACAGAGTAAAATTAAGGAGAAAAATATGAGCTGATTCAAACATGATTATGAATAAAGAAATAGCTCTTAAACATATGCATTATCCACAATATATATATATATATATATATATATATATATATATATATATATATATATATATATATATATATATATATATATATATATATATATACAGTATACACACATATATATATACACATTGATACATATACACACAAACATATATATAAATACATACACGCATGCATATATACATGCATACATACATACATGCATATATACATGCATGCATACACACATATATACAGTACAGTATTGCACTAAACGAAAAATGGCTTAACTTGTTATTCCACATATGCAATCTGCTTTTAATCCGCTATCTATAAATGAAAAATGACTACATGTGATAGCAGCCAAGTACCACACTTTCACAGATGCTTTTATTCTGGAAACTTTGAGATTGTTAACATTTCAACAGCCAACCTCCATCCTCACTCACTTCAGTGCCCTAGCATGTCTCTTACGTCCCCCCTGCTGTGTAGATTCTACATATTTGATAACCCAGTGTGTCTTCGACACTGAATATACTGTAGTGGTAAAGAAAACTCCAAAATATTGATTTTGTGTCTTCCTCTTTTTTGTATTCCTTTTTTGTTTTGAAGACGTAATCATTTGTGCGACTGATATAAACTTGACATCCTTATATTTTAACAACAGTGGTCGCCACAAATAGATGTGCCGCTATCTTGTTATTCTAACGTGGCTGTCTGTGGATATAGCTTGTTGTTACAACGCTGTTAAATAGGTGGCAGTAAGCCTGGGCTGATATTCACTAAGTCAATTAACCGACAATAAATAAAAATTAAATCAGTATGTTTTCCAGCGTCGATATTCACGCTTTTCGTAGGGCGTGAATAATCTTGTCCTTCATCAAGTGTCCTGGACCCTTTGTGAGGGGGTTCTTATACGTTCATATGAAAGTTTGTGTTTTAATGTGCATGTTTGATGAGAGCAGTCACTCTTTAGCATCGGTTTCTGTGGCGTTTATACTACAAATAATGGGTAGTAGTGATAACTGCTTTAAAACTCCAGACGATTAATGTTACTGTACTAAATTAAAATGATCAAAAAAACGTCATTTATAACTGCACTTTGATACGGACGGACTGACAGACGCAAGCTTGTTAGCTAGCTTAAATGCTACAATTTAAACAACTGACATTACCGTCTTTCCCAAGTACGAAACGCCATTCCCCAAACTGAACTTGTACAAACACATTACTGTTTAAACAACTAAGCTACAGTATTTTCATTAAACAAAGGATGTGCTGTTTTTGCACAAAGTTATCGATAAACTCGAAAATTTCAAGTTGAAACAGACTGACGTCCCTTCAACAGGAAGTAAACTTGTGTGACGGCACAAAAACCGGAAGTAACACAACTGATCACCCTATACAATTTAAAATGGAAGAAGATAAACATATTTAAACACACAAATAAAAAGTCTGACGCTATTTTTTATCTTTTACTACCAATCTTATAATAACAAACGGCACAATTCCAACAGACTTTACTTCCTGTGCAAACACTTTCGTCACACAACAAAACTTCATTCTCCGCCAATCACGTTTCAGGGTGTGTTTGCAAACATGGGAAAAACAGAGATCAAATCCAAACCACATGAAACTTAAAACATTAACATTAGCTGGTCGTTCCAGTATGAATTGATATATAAAGCCTATTATGTGTGCACAATTGGCAAGTGATGTACCAAAAACTTGACCACCGAAAAAATACTTTGATCACCGAAAACCGTGCTACCGAAACCGCACGCTATTGTCTGGAGCGTTGTCAGCATGTCTGTGATGTGGACGCGATTTAGATATATATTTCAGATATACCCGCGGACAGCCATCCACAAAATGTGCAAGTATTTAGATGACAGTTGAGGCTTTTAAGAAAAGAAAGTCCAACTGGAGGAACAGCGCCCAGCAAGTGTGACGCCACGCTTGCTGCAGCTCGCCTCTTTCGTCAGCGACATCGAGGGACAGAAGTTGCGTCTCTAAACACGACTAATTTTTATAATAGCAACAGAAGAAGATGCTAGCTTTGTTACTAAGTACATTGTACAAAAAGCAGCAACAATTGAAAATGTGGCAAAACGGTTTGAAAAAAACTATGTTAAGACTAATTAATAATAACAGATTTGTTTTAGATGTATGTACACATTTTTGGAGCCTTTTTAAAGAAAATCTTAACATAGCAAAATATGCAAATTACCCATTGTGACCACACCCAAAACCATGCCCCCAACACCACAGGTATCTTTGCAGTTTAGGGGGAACCCTGCGATACCTACATGTCATGTTTATTTTGTACTTAAGGTCTCTGCGGGCTTCAACAAGTGAAATGTAAGACTTTTAAAGACCAAAATAAATACAATTCAAACACATTTTACATCAATACAGTTATTACCATTGTATGTATGGCTATAACTGTGTACTAACCTCACTAAAATCAAGTCATTGCAATTAATATTTAGCCTTTAAAGAATGAAACTATCAAAATATTAATTTACCATTGGTATTCCAACAATATAAAGACAGACACATTGCCTCCACCCCAGACCGTCGTGTGGTTCATGCTTACATCATCACAATATCCTGTTTCGGTAATAAAAGTCGGCGATAAGTCTTTTTACATTTCAGTGGCCACAATTTTGGTGCGTAAGTACTTTTTTTTATAGACATCCGAGCACATAACATGAGAGGCTGAAGGTGCCGCCCACAGTCTTGGAGGGTGAGGAGGCTGGCCGACAGCAGGTAGTAGATACATAAAAACCAGGAGTCTGAATATTTGGGCACCTAACAATTCAATCCGAAGCCAATTCAATCGATTCTCGATTCAAACAGATTCTTGCAATGTTTTATTTGGTACAATAGTTATGATAAAACATTTGCAAAACAGATTACAGGTTATAAAAAAGGTTGTTCTGGTTGTATGGATATGACTTAAAAATGTATTTAGGTGCCATATTTAATAATTTCATGTCAAGTCATCATTAAACGGCCTTGATATGTCAAAAGGCATTCATAAATCATGTTCTTTTTGAATACCTTTATAACTGATAACGGTAGTTCAGCTGTGACATGCTCATTTCAAAATTAGATTTACAGCCCTGAAATCTTGTTAATGTTTTCATTTCGATGCTCCGCCCTCCCCCGTTTGACCAATTAGAAAGTCTGTGAGTGTGTCACATCCAGGTTGCCAGTTACGCACCGCCATCTTCGTCTAGCTACTGCCACTGGTTAAGTTACTAAACATGTCGGACCTTAGTAAATCTAAAAGACCTCGTTACGATTCTCAACTTATTCATGACAAAGCCAGGAACAAAACGAGGATTTGTATCGGGGATGCCTTTGAAAGATGGAGACGATTTATAGGCGGAGAATTATTTTTCATCTGACGCCAAACTTGTTAATTTCCTCCTTGATAGGTAAGTCAGGCATTTACGTTTTCTTAGTACTTGTAATAAAAGGAAATGGACATTCCGTATGTAAACTATATTGTCCAATACAGTCTATGATCTTGTCTAACAAAGCTAGTATGTT
Source organism: Entelurus aequoreus (assembly GCF_033978785.1). Lineage (NCBI taxonomy): Eukaryota > Metazoa > Chordata > Actinopteri > Syngnathiformes > Syngnathidae > Entelurus > Entelurus aequoreus. The sequence goes on along the minus strand of NC_084743.1, from coordinate 68,884,320 downwards.
GGTGCAACGAATGCTTAGTGTGGTGGTGCTCAGCTCCTACTGTAATGCTTGGCACGCTAGCCTGGTCAATGACACATAGATATGTAGGCTAACGGGGGAAATATGTGCCTGTTAGCCTGTATGTCGATGTGTCATCCAACTGACAGGGCAAAATATATTTTCGACAAATAAAACCTATGTGCAAATGGATAGTATCAGTGCCTATTTAGTTCTCAAAATGCAGATACACTGAGAAAATGCGTTCCAACATTAGCACGGCTAATTGCGGTTTCTGGTACTGTATGTGCATCAGACACATACGGGGTGGTATTTGCTTGGCACAATATAATGCATTACATGTAATGATTTTCTACGTTGTGTATTGACATGGTAGTAGGCTATATGATTTATGCGTAACCTGATTTTTGCGTAACGTGGGTTGGCTCATAGAATTGCACTCTGCACTGAAAGATGGTGATGTGCGTACATGGAAGACAATGCAGCGCGTCAGGTTGGATGCAACATGGGGTTACGCTGAACGAAATGTGGCGGTAATTTTACTGTTGGCCTTGGCTTGCCATCAAAGTAGGCCTATGCGATATATAATATATTATATATAATTATGTCGATGGTTGTCCGTGTGGTCAAACTAGACATTTTAGCAGGGCAATGCCAAAAATCTGTCCCGATTCCTGACGAAAATATTTCTGCGTAACTTTACAGATACATTAGGCTAATCGACATCAGTAAAATGTGTCATAATTACTTAGTAAAGCATCTTGCAAGAAGCATAAACAAGAGAAACCTACAGCGTAGGACTCGTCGACTGCCATTTGAAGTTCCTTGGAGTAGGATTCGGATTTGGCTGTGTATCTGGCAACCTCAGTCGTGGAAAGTGAAGTGAAGTGAATTATATTTATATAGCGCTTTTCTCTAGTGACTCAAAGCGCTTTACGTAGTGAAACCCAATATCTAAGTTACATTTAAACCAGTGTGGGTGGCACTGGTAGCAGGTGGGTAAAGTGTCTTGCCCAAGGACACAACGGCAGTGACTAGGATGGCGGAAGCGAGAATCGAACCTGGAACCCTCAAGTTGCTGGCACGGCCACGCTACCAACCGAGCTATGCCGCCCCAAGAGAGTGGGAGGGGACTACAGAATTTTGACCGGGATTGCAGTACCATTTCTGGCCACATTACTACATATGGCACCTTTATATTGATTCTTACAAAAAACAGAATTGGGATGAATAAGAATAGGGATTTACATGTGGATACATATTTTTGTGCACCACTAATAAGGACGTGAGACTGCAAAACAAAACCCAGTGGTTAGGGTGTCCGCCCTGAGATCGGTTCAAACCCCGGCCGAGTCATACCAAAGACTATAAAAATGGGACCCATTCCCGGGTGGAAGGGTTGGAATTGGGGGTTAAATCACCAAAAATGATTCCCGGGCGCGGCCACCGCTGCTGCTCACTGCTACCCTCACCTCCCAGGGGGTGATCAAGGGGATGGGTCAAATGCAGAGGACACATTTCACCACACCTAGTGTGTGTGTGACAATCATTGGTACTTTAACTTGAACTTAACTTTAACACTGGGCTCCAAGGCATCCAAATGCATGAACCTTATGATATGACACAAGTATCCAACATTGCAAATGTATAAGTCCGAAAACAAAAAAATCCCCATAGTTCCCCTTTTAAGTAACTTTCTCATCCAAAAAAAATTAAATTTTTTAATTCCTCCATCACACACATGTTGAATATTGTACCTTAGAAAAAGTTGTACACGTGGGCATTGTCAGGCTTGGTCAAAAGGATAGGACTCAGGTGCAGAGTAGGGAATATATCAGCAGGCTTTTATTTTGAAAGCTTCCTTTCACCTCCAGAATCAGGGCAATTCAAAATCTACAATAACTTAACTAGTCGGCGGAAAGTTTCCAAAAAAAAGGAACAACCGAAAATCAGTCCGACAGGAGGGAAACACAAAAACAATGACGAACTATAATTGGCGACGTATATTCTATGAAACTTATATAAACACAAAACGCTCCAACAGGAGGAAGAAACAATGGCTAGGAAAATTCTACACTTTCTCTAATCTAATAAATGTTAACAAAAAATGTCACTCAAAAATTTGAGGAAATAAAGAACTATAAGAAAAACTGAAATCTAACCACTTCGGCTGTAAAACTAAATAACACAAAATGTTAACTCTGCTGAGGAGGAGAAAAAGAAAACTCAAAATAGCAACGAAGGAATTCAGGATCAAGGTATACAAACGTGAGACGAGGCAAGGCATGGACAGGAGGCTAGAGAGGCACGAATACTCGAGACAATCTGGCACAAAACAAGGGGAGGCGTGGGCTTATAAAACACATGAGGGTAATGGGAAACAGGTGGAAACAATCAGGGGCCAGGGATGACGTCAGACTGATGACACAATAGGAAGGGCAAGTGATCTGACACGAGAGGAGTTACTTTTCAAAATAAAACATGCAATTCACAAGACAGAAGAAACCAAGACAAGACATCCCTCACCGCGGTGTGACAGGCATACAGTGTCGCTGGTATACTGGGGCGATTGTGAAATGAAACACAAGATCTGATGCAAACGTCATTGTGCTACTGGCTCATAGAAACGTGAGTCTTGCAGCTGCCACGTTGGAAACCTACTGATTCATCACCAAGGACACTTTTGGCTTGAGATTTGACACTGTTATGCATTCATGTGATCTTCTCTACGAGGAACAACAACACAACCACGGATCATTTTCTAGCAGAGTGACTCACACACAGCCTGTATTTACGTCTTTGTCTGTTGTTCGCCGTCTCTCTGCTCCTTTATCTCCTCTCCCACTTGTGTTTCACTCTCAGCCCACTCTCCCAGCGGGGCGAAGGCACAGACGCTGCTTAGCTAATGCTCCTGCTGCCTCCGTGTTACTTTTACTTCTGACTGCAAATGGCCAAGATGTGACCAAACCTCGTATAAACTCTTGCAAAGTGCGATGCCTGCAGAACTTGAAACTTGCTAGACGACAACGTCTAGTTTGAAACTTTGCACTAGACATACATACAGTCGCGATCAAACGTTTACATACACTTGTAAAGAACATAATGTCATGGCTGTCTTGAGTTTCCAATACATTCTACAACTCTTACATACTTGCCAACCTTGAGACCTCCAATATCGGGAGGTGGGGGGTAGGGGGTGCGGGGGGGCTTGGTTGGGGGCGTGGCTATTTACAGCTAGAATTCACCAACTCGAGTATTTCATATATATATATATATGTATATACACTACCGTTCAAAAGTTTGGGGTCACCCAAACAATTTTGTGGAATAGCCTTCATTTCTAAGAACAAGAATAGACTGTCGAGTTTCAGATGAAAGTTCTCTTTTTCTGGCCATTTTGAGCGTTTAATTGACCCCACAAATGTGATGCTCCAGAAACTCAAACTGCTCAAAGGAAGGTCAGTTTTGAAGCTTCTGTAACGAGCTAAACTGTTTTCAGATGTGTGAACATGATTGCACAAGGGTTTTCTAATCATCAATTAGCCTTCTGAGCCAATGAGCAAACACATTGTACCATTAGAACACTGGAGTGATAGTTGCTGGAAATGGGCCTCTATACACCTATGTAGATATTGCACCAAAAACCAGACATTTGCAGCTAGAATAGTCATTTACCACATTAGCAATGTATAGAGTGTATTTCTTTAAAGTTAAGACTAGTTTAAAGTTATCTTCATTGAAAAGTACAGTGCTTTTCCTTCAAAAATAAGGACATTTCAATGTGACCCCAAACTTTTGAACGGTAGTGTATATATGAAATACTTGACTTTCAGTGAATTCTAGCTATATATATATATATATATATTTTATTTACATAGAAAAAAAAACAAAAACTTAAATTTCAGTGTTCCGGTGGCTAGCCATTAGATGGCAGTATTGTCCTGTTTAACTTCTCCGTTCATGATGAGTATATCATTTCGGCCGCCATGTCTGTAATTTCCTCGTTCTTCTGCTTCGTCTCCTTGTTGTGTGCGCAGTTGTGCACTCTATAAAAGCCCTAGATGTTATGACGTCATTGGGCAGGCAAGCTGTTTATATTGTGGGAAAGCGGACGTGAGAACAGGCTGTCCCACTCAGTCTCAGGTCTGCATTGAGCTGGAGGGGGCGTGGCCTCCAGCTCCGGCTGAATACCGGGAGTTTGTCGGGAGAAAATCTCTGCCGGGAGGTTGTCGGGAGAGGCGCTGAATACCGGGATTCTCCCGCTAAAAACGGGAGGGTTGGCAAGTATGACTCTTATTTTATTGTGATATAGTGATTGGACCTCATACTTGTTGGTCACAAAAACCATTCATGAAGTTTGGTTCTTTTAAATCTGCTGGGTCAAAAGTATACATACAGCAATGTTAATATGTGGTTTAGGGCTGCAACAACTAATCGATTAAATCGATTAAAATCGATTATAAAAAAAGTTGGCGATTAATTTAGTCATCGATTCGTTGGATCTATGCTATGTGCATGCGTAGAGGCATTTAAAAAAAAAAAAAAGTTTATTATTTATTTTTATTTTTATACATATATTTTTTTAATAAACCTTTATTTATAAACTGCAACATGTACAAACAGCTGAGAAACAATAATACAAATAAGTATGGTGCCAGTATGCTGTTTTTTTTCAATAAAATACTGGAAAGAATAGAAATGTAGTTTGTCTCTTTTATCCGATTATTAATCGAAGTAATAATCAACAGATTAATCGATTATCAAATTAATCGTTAGTTGCAGCCCTAATTTGGTTACATGTCCCTTGGCAAGTTTCACTGCAATAAGGCGCTTTTGGTAGCCATCCACAAGCTTCTGGCAAGCTTCTGGTTGAATTTTTGACCACTCCTCTTGACAAAATTGGTGCACTTCAGCTAAATGTGTTGGTTTTCTGACATGGACTTGTTTCTTCAGCATTGTCCACACGTTTAAGTCAGGACTTTGGGAAGGCCATTCTAAAACCTTAATTCTAGCCTGATTTAACCATTCCTTTACCACTTTTGACGTGTGTTTGGGGTCATTGTCCTGTTGGAACAGCCAACAAATTATTCAGGATAACCTAAAATCATCAGCCCGGAGGTTGGGTCTTGGGAGCTACTGTACTTGTACTGCCTTGAACCGGAAGTACAAGTGCTGTTTTGTCTACCAGTAGACGACATAGCGTTTTTTACTTGCACGGTTTCTTTATTCATCACTCAATGCAACATTTGTAAGTTTTACAATATTTCCAAAACAATTCATACATATCAGTACTAAACCATCACATGTTTGTTTGTTGTGTTTTCATGCATATCTGTACATGCTATTGTAAAGTAATCAAGGTTGTTAGGGTCGTTAGCATTAGCTATTATGCTAACACGTTTAGCAGTGTCTGTATTAGTAATATTAACTTACAACCACATTCTTTTTTTTTATTGTTTCAGTTTCACAAATTCCTCAGTAAATTCTCCAAAATGTCACAGGAGAGTTATTGAGTCTGTTTAGCTGATTGGAGAGCTAGCTTCCGCAGCTAGTGGGTCCATGACAATGACTTCTGTTTTGTTTGATCTGGCGTTTTACTGCTGTGTTACAAGCACCGTTTGGAAACAATTAATGTGTGTAAATAAACGTTTACAAAATCTTTGTGTAAATAACCTATTTCACAACATATAGATATGCGGCTTACAGTCCGGTGCGGCTAATATATGGAAAATGTTTTTTCTTCTAAAATTTAGTGGCTGCAGCTTATATACCGGTGCACTCTATAGTCCAAAATATGGTTAATAATCATAGATTTTGATTGTATTGCATGCTACATTTGAACAACAAATGAGCTGGCGACTTGTCCAGGGTGTACCCCGCCTTCCGCCCGACTGCAGCTGGGATAGGCTCCCCCCCCCCCCCCCCCCCCACACACACCCCCCGCGACCTTGACCCCTTTAAAACTAGATCTGACTAATCCAAGTCTATGAACATGATCTGATGACGTGTTGAAAGACAAACTGAACAGTCCAGTTGGGTTTGATTAAATGACCTGAGAACACACTGACCTGGATCCACGAGAACATCAATAGAGCTAGAACGGTATGTTTTCAGGGGTTTGTGACTTGGTGCTGAATCTTCTGTCAGCTAACGAAATGTTATTTTTACAGTACAGCTAAACAAAAAAAACCCCCACACACAGACACACACAAGGTTGCCAAATCCCCTGCCAAATTCCTGTCCACCCATCAAGTTGATTGTTGCGTAAGAGACGGGCTAATTACAGAATATCGCCCCCTACATCGCGTCTCTCCATCCATGACATGGCAGATACCTGGCAGAAGTTCCACCATTTGGTTTTCTGTGAAGCGACCATACCACACGGGAACACTATAAAGTCCAAGCCAAAAGCAAAGTGGCGCTGTCGTGTTGTTGGATGCACAGCTCGTCACTCATCTTTACATCAAAGCCAAGTGGATTTGTTTTATTCATGATGGAAATGTACCAGCTTTTGCCCACCACAACACCATCCTGGCAATAGATCTGTTTGTAAAACACGAATCGATATTTACACAGCAAAGCTACTACAGATGAGGGAACATATAGGGCCTGATTTACTAAAGGTTTGCGTGTACTGAAACGCGTGCACACCTAATAGCACACGCAAAGCTGATCTACTAAACGTGTGCAAAGTGGATCACGTCTGTTAAGTGAGCAGAATAAGGTGTGCAATCCATTTTGCATCTTTGTCTTCATTAATTACGCAGAATATGTGCTGATCATTAAAGCGTCCACAATACTGGGAGGAGAAGATGCCATTCCAATTAATTAACACGTGCAATCGAGGCCGTGCAAAATGACAGTTCCACACACGGCTGCAGGATCAGTGCACGCCCTGCAGAGACAGACAATGGACAGATGAGAATCCTCCGACCTATTTGTGTGTCAACATTTAGGACGGTCAGAAATAAAAAATGTTAGACGTATTGTTTATTGAGCAATTTCCTTTTATAATTTTAGTGCTGCTGGATGACTTGAAGGGGAACTGCACTTTTTTGGTATTTTTTTTTAATGCATTCTAAATACTAAATAAATGCGATCAAAAGTCTGCTTGCATTGGGAGCCGCTCTATTCTGCCTAAAAAGCCCTTAAAAAAACATCCAAACCCCTCCAATAAGGCTTTATATGCATGTTGTAAGTATATATGAAATGTAGTAACAAGCACATTTATAATATCATTTAATATTTACATTTTTTTGATTATTTTAAGCATATGCGGCGCATTAATGTCGGCGTTTGCTTTTTATTCTTACTCACTACAGACTTCATGAGAGACAACAAACATAATACTACATAACTTACTGTACAACGTCTGCTGTCATTAGGATGCCAACTGATAGAATCATGTTATATTCCCATTTAGATGTAGAATGTCTCATAATCCTCACGAAAAAAAAACAGGGTGGGGTGACAGAGGGGGACCAAGCGTCTTTTTGTGTCGTTCTCGCCAGTTCCGGGTCCTAAATGGCTGTCAAAGTGTACCAACTCATCGGAATACCTACTCAGACTTCTTCTGTCCAGGTGAGATGCTTGATTTATGATCTACAATAAACTTCCAAGGAGCAGGGAAGCGAGGAAACAGCAGAGCACTCGATGATGTAAACATAGCAACACACGGTAGTAATAAATAGTTTGTCTGCGTTAGTACTTTTTATAATAATATCACTAATACTTGGTTAATATTCAAGTCAGAAAATGTAAATGGTGTATTGCTGATGCTTTTTGGATGGTTATTTATTGGCGAAGTAGAGAACCTCCCATTGGCTTCGCTGTGAGCAGACTTTTATTTACATGTATTTGATATTTAGTATGCGTTTTTTTAAAATCCTCCTGTTTTTTATAATGGTTGTGAACGATAATCAAAATTCCCAAAAAAGTGCAGTTCCCTTTTCAGGGACCAATTAAAATGATTTCAATTGATGCGTTTTGATGTCTGCTGGTGTTTTGTTTTTTTTAAATGTTTTTTTTCTTCTAAATTTAGGAAATAAATCACTATTTCTCTTACATGAAAACAAATGTTTCTTAATGATAACAATAATAATATAGCATTTAATTTATAAGCGGCTTTCAAAAAACACAAGGACACTTTACAATGTACAGATAAAATAGTGATAAAAACAATAAAATCAACATGTAACAAAATAAAGGACAGTGCACAGGCAGTTACAGTAAGTATGTCATTTGAAAGAGGTGGGGTTTGAGTCTAGATTTAAATGTCAATATTGCGGATGTTAGGTGGGAGAGAGTTCCAAAGTTTGGGAGCAGAGTGACTAAAAACTGGTGATGAAGCGGGCTGATGGTACTGCAAGATGGATGGAAGAAGAGGGTCTGTGTAGCAATGTGGGGGAGGTCAGACAAATAGGGGTGAAGCTGTGGATGGCTTTAAAGCTATAGAGAAGGGTTTTGTAGTCAATTCTTTGCCTGCCCAGGAGCCAGTGAAGTTTTTGCTGGATGGGTGTGATGTGATGGAATGAGGGGGTCTTGGTTATGATACGGGCAGGAGAGTTATGGACCAGTTGGAGCTCGTGGAGGTACCAAGAGAAGAGAGTGACCAGATTGTGAACTAGGATTGAAGCAGCATGGACACCAAGCCGGATAAGGTTATAAAGGGGTAAATCCCACCTAAACTTATCCTTGTCCACACCCAACAATGCCACCGTTTAAGACCACCTCCCCCCTCCGTCCGCGGGCGCAACGCGACCTAGTACGCATACGCGACCTAGTACGCATACGCGAAAAAATGCGCACATCATAGTCACCTCTGACCTGAAAGTGTATCCTTACCCTATGTTTCGATGTAGACTATTGCCACATTTCTTTTAACAGTAAACCTTGCTTGCCTCACTATCAGCAGCTGTTAGAGTATTGTAGTGAATCACACCTGAGCCATTATACATGAGTCATATCTTTGATGGACGTGTGAAAGTAAACAATGTGATAAAGAACATTTTACAACAACAGGAGACTGTGCTTGTAGGCTGAAATTGGCGGTCGTACTTGACGGCCGCAACCACTTCATGGCGTCACAATTGTACAAAACTAGACGTTGAGTAATCGCTCGATATACATCGCGGACAATAACTGATAGTCTTCTTTGCCAGTTCAAAAGCATTCGCTATTTTTTGTAGTCTTCCCTTGTCCACGGGAGCCTGCATTGTCGTCTTTCCTTCGACAAATGGACAAAGCTTTCCGCTAAGTAGAATCACAGCTGCCCTGGACATTCGAAAGTTCTCTTGTCGTTCCTCTGACACAACACACTCGGTGACAAACATATGCCACCAGGCTGCCGTTCTTCCAGGGCTTATCCAAAACCGTCGCTCAACATTGCTATGTTGCCGTCTGAAATGTGTTGTATCCCAAATAGCTGCAATCGCCCGTTTCCTTCTCTTAAGGCAGTGGTTCTTAACCTGGGTTCGATCGAACCCTAGGTGTTCGGTGAGTCGGCCTCAGGGGTTCAGCCGAGACACACCCGACTCATCGTGTAAATAAAAACTTCTCCCTATCGACGTATTATGGATACCCCCAAACAATGTTCCGTCTTATTTTCCATCTGATTTGCAGGTGTGTAATTTGTTGTGGTTCATGCACGGTTAATTTTGTGCACTAGTAAAAAAACATATAACTTTGTCATGAATTTGAAAAAAATTAACATTTTATTTTTCAATAAAGAAGGGTTCGGTGAATGCGCATATGAAACTGGTGGGGTTCGGTACCTCCAGCAAGGTTAAGAACTACTGTCTTAAGGTGTTGATGTGTGATTTCCAAAAGTGTCTGTACATGTACAAGAAGGAGAAACACTGGCATGTCTGGATGATTCGCCTCCATCTAGTGGTTGCCGCCGAGTTACCGAACGGGTTGTTATGAAGCTGGCTGTGGCGCGTTCTTTCTGACGTCACTTCCTGTGTTGGGCGCGGTCTTTCTGGCGTCACTTCCTCTCCGAACTCAGTTTGTAAACAATCAATGAGTCCATACAAAGCTAAGAGCCGGAGATTCAAGAAATACTCGGCGCACTTACCCGTGTAAAAAATAGTCCGAGGAGGGGAACCTTAAACGCTGGTTTAGTGTGGCTGAAACAAGGCTTAGGCTAAATAATTATTCATTTAAGGGGTTATCCGGCTTAGTGTAGACATAGCCTAAGAGAAGGGCGGAGGCAGTTAATATTACGGAGGTGGAAATAAGCGGAGCGAGTGATGTTATTGATGGAAGAATGAATGTGCTATATCCAAGATAACACCCAGACTCTTAACTTGTAGAGAGTTGTCTATAGTAACGGAGAAACTGTTGACTTTGGAATGTGTGGATTTGGTACCAATAATAATCGTTGTATCATGTCTGTGTTGATCATGTTTTTGTTTGGCCATGTTTTGCTTGGTTTTTGGACACTTTTTAGTTCTTGTCTTCACTCCCTTGCTTTGTCCCCATAGTAACCATTAGTTTCACCTGGTTCACATCCTCATGTCACGCACCTGTCTCACGTTTTCACATTTTGAGTCACGCACCTGTTTTCACTAATCATGTCACTGGTATTTAAGCCCATTGTTGCCAGGTAGTCGGCCTGGCGACATCACTCTTGACTCACCCTCATGCTGATGACCCATGCTGCTCTTTTTTCATGCTTTTTCTCGTTCAAAGTAAGTTTTATTTATTCAGGCCATAGTTGTGCAAGTTTTGTTTTATGTCCATAGTTCTGCCTTTGTGCTAGTGTTTTATTTTCATAGCCACGTTTTGTACCTCCGCTGTGAGCGCCTTTTGTTTGTGCTTTTTTGAGTTAGAATTAAATATGTATTCACCTTCACGCCATGTCTGGTCCAAATCATTTGCACCACGGGAGAACAAACCACGCCAAAGTCCCAGTCTTAACACGTTGTGCATTTTCTTAATTTTGAATCATTGCAGACACACGAATGCGCTGGTGATGCGATCCAGACTGACGTGTCCGTGTGCGTATGTTTCTGTTTGCGATTCAGAAAGGGTGGTAGGGATTATAGATGTGTGCTGCTGGTCCAACACATCGCAGACAGGTAGGAGCATGATAACCGGACTGTGCAGAAAATCATCAAGTGTCTACGTGGTAAAAGCCTTGTGTGCACGCAAAATTCTCATTTAAATAAAGGCAGTCTTTTCAGAGTACAGTATGGATGTACAGCAGGGGTTTCAAACTCATTTTAGCTCAGGGGCCTGCATGGATGAAAATCTGTGCACACACGGGCCGGACTATTAAAATCATGGCATTAAAACTAAAAAATAAAGACAACTTCAGATTGTTTTCTTTGTCTTACTTTGGCCAAAAATAGAACAAACACATTCTGAAAATATTACAATACAAATATAGAAAAAAAATACTGGCAGTGGTAAAGTTTAGATCAGGGGTCACCAACCTTTTTGAAAGCAAGAGCTACTTCTTGGGTACTGATTAATGCGAAGGGCTACCAGTTTGATACACACTTCAATAAATTGCCAGAAATAGCCAATTTGCTCAATTTACCTTTAACTCTATGTTATTATTAATAATTAATGATATTTACACTTAATTGAACGGTTTAAAAGAGGAGAAAACACGAAAAAAAATGACAATTAAATTTTGAAACATAGTTTATCTTCAATTTCGAAACTGTAAAATTCTAAATTCAACCGAAAAAAGAAGACAAAAACTTAAAAAAATAATTTATGGAACATCATTAGTGATTTTTCCTGATTAAGATTCATTTTAGAATTTTGATGACATGTTTTAAATAGGTTAAAATCCAATCTACACTTTGTTAGAATATATAACAAATTGGACCAAGCTATATTTCTAACAAAGACATATCATTATTTCTTCTAGATTTTCCAGAACAAAAATTTTAAAATAAATTCAAAAGACTTTGAAATAAGATTTAAATTTGATTCTACAGATTTTCTAGATTTGCCAGAATAATTTTTTTGAATTTGAATCATAAGTTTGAAGAAATATTTCACAAATATTCTTCGTCGAAAAAACAGAAGCTAAAATGAAGAATTAAATGACAATTGATTTATTATTCTTTACAATAAAAAAAATACATTTACTTGAACATTGATTTAAATTGTCAGGAAAGAAGAGGAAGGAATTTAAAAGGTAAAAAGGTATATGTGTTTAAAAATCCTAAAATCATTTTTAAGGTTGTATTTTTTTCTCTAAATTTGTCTTTCTGAAAGTTATAAGAAGCAAAGTAAAACAATTAATGAATTTATTTAAACAAGAAATATTTTCTTGGATTTTCAAATGCTATTTGAGTTTTGTCTCTCTTAGAATTAAAAATGTCGGGCAAAGCGAGACCAGCTTGCTAGTAAATAAATACAATTTTAAAAATAGAGGCAGCTCAATGGTAAGTGCTGCTTTTTGAGCTATTTTTAGAACAGGCCGGCGGGCTACTCATCTGGTCCTTACGGGCTACCTGGTGCCCGCGGGCACCGCGTTGGTGACCCCTGGTTTAGATCCATGAAGGAAAGAAGAAAGTGAATGAATGTTTATAACTGAATAAAGTTACATATGCATAAAAATGTAAAATGAATTATGTAATGTTTATGACAACCTTTTTCCAAAACACAATATAGAATGTGAGATATAACAGGATAATGCATACATTTATCATTTGTTTTCAAAACGCTTACAAAAAAGTGGGACCCCAAAAATTTACCGTGGGACCCCATTTTTATGACTTGATGGGGTCCTCGGGACCCCATTTTGATAATTCCAAGCACCAACACTGATGGAGTATTTAAGTTAAGTTAAAGTTAAAGTACCAATGATTGTCACACACACACTAGGTGTGGTGAGATTATTCTCTGCATTCGACCCATCACCCTCACCCCCTGGGAGGTGAGGGGAGCAGTGAGCAGCAGCAGTGACCGCGCCCCGGAATCATTTTTGGTGATTCAACCCCCAATTCCAACCCTTGATGCTGAGTGCCAAGCAGGGAGGTAATGGGTCCCATTTTTTTTTATAGTCTTTGGTATGATTCGGCCGGGGTTTGAACTCACGACCTACCGATCTCAGGGCAGACACTCTGTTGGTGCGTGCGAAACTGCAGCAGGCGGCTGTGGCCTGCGTTGTTGGAATAATTATGTGTAAGTTATCACACAACTTAAGTACGCTTAAAGTCCGTTGCTATAGTTATTAGCTATTGTGCTCAAGCTGTACTTTTTCTATCTGTGCAAGGACAAAACTTCTTGTCTGAGGGGTGGCCTCGGCCGCAGATGTTATCTTTGATTTAGCTCGCTAACAGCCAAGGACTTCAAGGACCTCAACGAAGATAAGACGACAGCACGCAGACGAAGCAGAGACAAGTACGCACAATACGTGACGGAATGTGCTGGGGGGCCTTGTGATTGCCTGGAAGCTGCTTCGCATGAAATGTGTGGCCACTTCTTTTAGAGGCGGCCTCAGTGATGTAACCAGGGACCTCCCAAATAAATAGAGGAGAGCGTGGGACTGTTAGCTCAGAGCGTGGTGGGAGATTGTAACTGAGCGTGCAATCCCAAACGTTCTCCTCATTGAGCCAAATTGAACTCTGTCTCTGCATGATTCCTTGCCTCTTGTCTGTTTAATAGATGTCATCAGTGTTTGAACCTGACATGCGGGCCGGTTGTGATACTAATCAAATATCCCGGGGGCCATAGATAACTCATTCGCGGGCCGGATCAGTTTCTTTTATTCAAAAATTTCAGGTTAATTTTTATACTTAGCAAACTCATCCCGTGGGCCGGATAAAAGCTGTTCGCGGGCCTGATCCGGCCCTCGGGCTGTACGATTGACCCCCCTGATGTACAGTGTGACATGTTCTGTTCATCACTTTAAGCCATTTTCCTACTACTGGGTTATTCCTGTCCATTTGCTATTGTTAAGTATTTGGAGAAACAGCGATTGATTTTCTCTTGAAACCTAACTGTGTGTGTGTGTGTGTGTGTGTTTGTGTGTGTGTGTGTGTGTGTGTGTTTGTGTGTGTGCCACGCACAAAAGACATCAAATCAAGTACTTGTTTGTAATGGAATGTGTCTGGTGGGCGACCCTTTGTCTCTGTGCCTGATGTGGCCTGTCAGGTGCGACTGCAGTACCCAGCGGGAGAAGGGAAAAGGTTTGAGGTGACTCAGACGGCAACATTGGTCACGTTCCTGGGAGTGAGAGAGAAAGCGTGCGAGCGTGTGCATAAAGACCCCAGGACCTCTATCACACCACCCTTTAGTCAGCGTGCATGTATGCACACCCATACCAATGCACCGGTATGGTATAATGGCAATGCGGTGTTCGGCATGCGTGTGACGCGCAGGCAGGGTTCTATTTTTAGCACAACCTGGTGATGTATTACACTGCCAGTTTTTGCCACAAGGCTGAAAACAGCTGAGGTCCGCGAGTCAGAACATGAGATTTATGGTCGTTCCTCTATCCCGGAGATTTGGCTTTACAAGATTACAACATGGCCCAAATATGATATTTCCCTCTTCAGTTGATACAGATGAATGAATAATTGACTTGGACTGCCCAAAGGGGAAACAAATAAATCAATACAGTGGTGCCACTGGGATATATTGGAGTAAGCCACTGTGTACAAGACTTGATATCCTTCTGAGACCAGCGTCTCCTGTTGTAGACTTTTGTTTTTGGTCTTTTGTAAGATTTGGGGAAAAGCTCGATTTTGCTCAAATGTCCACTGCAGAAGACACTGGCTCCCAGGAGGATACTATAATCTTGATTAGGACTATCACACAGTTTCAAAGCAAAACTGCACTTTCTGGTGAATGTTGCCCATCATCCACAATCCCAATATGTGAGACAGGAACCCACATTTCTTTCCTTTTCTGTGCATTCTTAATTGTGAAAAACTGTTAGTACGAGGTAGCTAACAATGACAAATCGTTAGAGATGTCCGATAATGGCTTTTTTGCCGATATCCGATATTGTCCAACTCTTAATTACCGATTCCGATATCAACCGATACCGATATATATATAAAAACTAAAATAATGTCTAATTGATGTTTTTTCTGCCAAGAAAGTACTTGTGTCTAATTATTTTATGTGTTTATTTTTTGGATAACGTACATTTTGAGCACATTGAACAGTACCGCGATGATAATGTGATCACTTTGGTCACACAAACCAAGATATGACATTTTAATATTGTTACTTTTACCCATAACCCACTGCAGATTGACATATTCCCACACACAGAACTGGAGATGTCCGATAATGGCTTTTTTGCCGATATCCGATATTGTCCAACTCTTAATTACCGATTCCGATATCAACCGACACCGATATATACAGTCGTGGAATTAACACATTATTATGCCTAATTTTGTTGTGATGCCCCGCTGGATGCATCAAACAATGTAACAAGGTTTTCCAAAATAAATCAATTCAAGTTATGGAAAAAAATGCCAACATGGCACTGCCATATTTATTATTGAAGTCACAAAGTGCATTATTTTTTTTTAACATGCCTCAAAACAACAGCTTGGAATTTGGGACATGCTCTCCCTGAGAGAGCATGAGGAGGTTGAGGTGGGCGGGGTTGAGGTGGGCGGGGTTTGGGAGGGCGTCCCGGAAGAGTTAGTGCTGCAAGGGGTTCTGGGTAATTGTTCTGTTGTGTTTATGTTGTGTTACGGTGCGGATGTTCTCCCGAAATGTGTTTGTCATTCTTGTTTGGTGTGGGTTCACAGTGTGGCGCATATTTGTAACAGTGTTAAAGTTGTTTATACGGCCACCCTCAGTGTGACCTGTATGGCTGTTGACCAAGTATGGCTTGCATTCACTTGTGTGTGTGTGTGTGAAAAGCCGTAGATATTATGTGATTGGGCCGGCACGCAAAGGCAGTGCCTTTAAGGTTTATTGGCGCTCTGTACTTCTCCCTACGTCCGTGTACACAGCGGCGTTTTAAAAAGTCATAATTTTTTTTTTTTTAAACCGATACCGATAATTTTGAAATCCGGAAAATACGGTACTGTTAATTTATTAATTCATTAAGTTTTTGAGTGTCACAGGTGAGCCGGAGTCTACCCCAGCTGACTTTTAGGTTGAGACGTACCCCTTACACTGGTCACCAGTAAATCACAGGGTACATGTCGACGAACATGCATGTTTCTGGATTGTGGGAGGAGACCAAAAAAATTGAAGAAAACTTGTACACACACTACATGTGCAACGGTGTACACTTAAAATGTAAAAATAGTAACAACATTAAACTTTGATTACAAACGACAAAGTGTCATATATTCTGTTACTCACAACTAGGGTTGTCTCAATACCAATATTTTAGTACCAGTACCAAAATGTATTTCGATATGTTTTTATACTTTTCTAAATAAAGGGGACCACAAAAAATGGCTTTATTTTAACCAAAAATCTTAGGGTACATTAAACATATGTTTCTTATTGCAATCGAAGAACAATATTGTCCTTAAATAAAATAGTGAACATACTAGACAACTTGTCTTTTAGTAGTAAGTAAACAAACAAAGACTCCTAATTAGTCTGCTGATGTATGCAGTAACATATTGTGTCATTTATCATTCTATTATTTTGTCAAAATGATAAAGAATAAGCTGTAAAAATTGGTTATTAAGCTACTTGTTCATTTACTGTTAATATCTGGTTATTTTCTGTTTTACATGTTCTATCTACACTTCTGTTAAAATGTAATAATCACTTATTCTTCTGTTGTTTGGATGCTTTACATTAATTTTGGATGATACCACAAATTTAGGAATTGATCCGATACCAAGTTGTTACAGGGTCATACACTGGTCATAATTTAAGTTCTCATGTGTCCAGTTCCTGAGTTTATGAATATAATATGAATTTTCTTTTTAAAAAGAAAATATTTTGTGACGATAAAAAATATTGATGTAATCATAGTAGTATTGACTAGATACGCTCTTGTAATTGGTATCATTACAGTGGATGTCAGGTGTAGATCCACCGATGGCATTTATTTACATTGGGACGCCGGTGAGCTATTGTATCCTCCTACGGTGTGTAGTGAAGCATGTTTAGCTATTCCTCGTCCTGCAGGGATGATACGAAACTTACTTTATTTGTCGCAGAGGATTAGTGATTTAGAAGTAGCTAAAACACTGCCGATTGCGGATGGACGTTAGCTGCTAACTAGTTAGCCATGTTTTAAAGCACCTCTTCCTGAGGGCGTTTCAGTGTTATAACTTCACCTTTATCATTAGTTTTTAAGCCAAAATGTGTCCGTTCTCCCTTTTCTGTCTACACAATGTGTCTACTTGTAAGTACTCTGTGACTGTGCGCTGCCGAACATGCTCCTCTGCTCGTAAACCAGCAATGTCATGACGTGACGACGACGCGCCGTCATGCCTGTAAAAAAAAAATAGGGCAAACCGGTACTTTTCAAACAGAGTATAGTACCGTTTTTAATTCATTAGTACCGCGATACTATACTAGTATCGGTATACCGTACAACCCTACTCACAACTATGTCTTTCCTTTATTATAGAAAACATTTTTACATAACATTTGCTACAAATAAAGTAAATCATTTCAAATCCTTCATCTGTGATCAGGCATGTTTGTCTCCTCCCTCCACATGTTTGTTCGAGGGTCTACTCTATTATTTACAGGTCAGGGCTATTTTTAGATATTTTTGAATGATGTACATTGACCACCTAAATGAAGTCTGCCACAATCAGAAAGTATTTGATGGCTTTCTTACTGATTCTGTGTTCAAATTAGCTTTATTGAAATATGTTTGCCTGGCAGCCTAATGTCGTATTTTCCAGTAATAGTGTAACGATCCATTCTGTATACTTTCATTAGTGCAGCAGTAGGACCCTTTGGGATAGGCGTGCAACCGGATGCCCGCTCCATAGGCCTTCACAGCGTGTGCTGCCGTTCATATAAATCTTGTTTGCCCCTGTGTCTTTTTTCTCTTGTTGTGCCTGTTTTTACTTTTGAATGTTTGCTTAATTATTTCCAACCTTGCTGCCACTCACATGAAGATTTTTTTATTTTTTTTTCCGTACAGTTTGCACTTTTTTGTTATTCTAATCTAGTCTAATTTAGTCATTAAAACTAACTTTAGGAATACATTACAAGGAGTAAACACACAGTGCTCGGTACATAAGGCGTGACTGTTGTGTCAGGAGATAATTACATTTTTCAGTTGCATTGTTTAATGAATAACAGCCACCAAGGCTTAATGCCTGCAGTAAAAAGCTTTGTGACTCAGCTTTACTTGTTACTTTACCATTTTCTTGACACCTTTTTTGTCGTTCAAAGTGTTATCTACGGCTGTCAAAACCAACAAGTTAAGGGTGCTGTTTGCAACTTGCTCACAGTAGCATTTTTCAAAGCAAACAATATATTAAGAACACCATTGGCTGGCTTGTGTTACCATTAGTGGTCTAACAGAACACATCCGGGTTAAAACGGTCTATATTTTCCCCCAAATTCCCCCAAAGTCATCAGCTCAGGTAATCTCAGATCCTTTTGTAAGTTTTTCAATGACCATGGAGCAACATTTCTCGAAAGCTTATTTTCCAAGATTGGTGTTGGCTCTAGGAACAAATATTCTAAGTATGTTCCTCTTAAGGCCCAAGCTGTTTGTTTACATGCTTTTTTTTATTTCTCTTTGCTATTTGGGCTTATTGGACCCTAATTAGAATAAAAACAAAAAATCATCTTTTAATATGATGTACTTAGTCCATAAGTACACAAGCGTGTACTTATTGGACCCTAATTAGAATAAAAACAAAAAATCATCTTTTAATATGATGTACTTAGTCCATAAGTACACAAGCGTGTACTTCATGTATAGTGACATGCAAATTTTTATTTTTACACTTTTCCAAATTCCATTGTATGTTATACTCTTCTGACACCACCAGATGGCAGTATAAGTGTCCATATGTCGGCATAAGACCCCAATTCAGTAGTGTACACAATTTTGGAAATAAGAGCTAAAAGGTGCTGTCCACGCATGTGGCCACTAAGGCCTTTAGAGCTGTAGCAACTGGACTCTCTAAACAAAAAATAACACAAATATGGGGGAACCAGACCAAGAAGTGATTTATATATAAAACCGACCATCGAGAAAATCTGCGTACTGATAAAGATGGACAGTTTGCCAGTGATCAGATCAAAATCAGTACAAAAATGAGTGAGGAGACTGGAATAATCCACACTAAAATACATCCTGAAAGAACTTTGGATAAAACTGTTAGAGTTTTTTTTCGCAAATTAATGACATGCAAGTAAAACGTTTAAAAACCTTCATGGATGATATTCTGACAACAAAATTGCATTTTTGTACATATATAGGGTCTTTCCGTTTGTGGTGACTATAAATAGTGTCATTTGTCTATAAAATTGTTATAATTACACCTCTGCATAACATTATTTCATTATTAACAAAAAAATATAATAATATAGATCAACTTACAAAAAAGAATAACTTACATAATATTTTAGTCCTTAACAGAATATATTTAAAATGCATCAATTTGCCTGAAATAAAAAACAAACAAACAATTTATCCTTATTTTAATAACAATTTTTTTACTGACTTGAACCATTTGATACTGAAAAATTAAATTAAGTAAACTTAACAATTAATAATACATTCAAATTGATCAGTAACATTACCTCAGTAACACAATAGGTAAAACACTTTAAACTAAAAAAAAAATTATTACAATAATTAGTGCTGACTTTTTTTTTTGTATTTTAATCAAAATGAGGATGTCAGGATTAATTGCACAATGAGCACATTTTTTAGTGTCAAAGCAGGATTTGAAGCATGATACTGATAAAGCATGTTCCCGTGTCACAAACGCACTTAAAATCCTTTCATTTTCTTAAAACTCGACAGTGCGCCTTATAACCCGGTGCGCTTAATGTACGGAATAATTTTGGTTGTGCTTACCGACCTCCAAGATATTTTATTTGGTACATGTTGTAATGATAAGTGAGACCAATAGATGGCAGTCACACATAAGAGATACATGCAGACTGCAAGAGATACGTGTAGACTGCAATATGACTCAAGTAAACAACACCAAAATTGTATATGTTCCATTGAGAATATAGAACATTACACACGGTGCTCAAAAATCTATCAAAATGTTTTAGTACGACTTTGGTAAGCTATGAAGATGCACCGCTTGATGGATGGTACTGTGCTTCAACATACGAGTATTATTATGATGTGTGTATAAGGTAAGACATATTATCTGGCGTTTTCTTTCGCAATATTATGCAGAAGCAACTTTTCTTAACTTCTGGTACCTGCTGATCTGTATTTGGGATCTGCATAAGTCCTGAAAATGTGCGCGCGTCCGCCTTTGTAGTCCGTGGAGACACCGTAGTCGATAAGCTTCTTCTTTTTCTCTATCTTTTTGTTATGTGACATTCATCCTCCGCTGTTGCCATTTCTAATATAAAGTAGTGTAAAGTTCTTACTTATATCTGTCAGTAAACTCGCCATGAAAGCGCTAAAACATACTGTTGTAATGAGTTTTAAATTATTCACCCAAGGAACTTTAGTTATTACAGAGTTCCGGTTGGACGGTTTTTCACGGGACACATTTCCGGTGTTGTTGTTGCACTAGTGAGCCACGGATGAGGAGATGCTGCTCCGTTATTGATTGAAGTCAAGTCTGAATGTCATTAAAACAGTTAGCTCCATCTTTTGACACTTCTTCCACTCCAGTCCTTGCACGCTACACCGCTACAACAAAGATGACGGGGGAAAAAAGACTCTGTCGAAGGTGAGCCACGTAAATAAGACCGCCCACAAAAACGGCGCATCCTGAAGCGACTGTCAGAAAGCGGCTTGAAAATGATCTGTAAAACATAATCTATGCAACATTTTGACCAAAGAACCACCATTACATGTTATGTAGACCACAAGGAAGGTTTTACATTTAGAAAGAAAAAAAAATATATATATATTTATGACCCCTTTAATGTGCCCTATAACCTGGTGCGCCTTTTGTATGAAAAAAGACCTGACTAGACCCAGTCATTGGCAGTGCACTTTATAATCCAGCTCTCCCTATGGTCCGGAAAATACGGTACGTTTCATAATCAAATTAGTCAAATAATCGCTAAAATAGTGACTAGCCAAATATCAAAATAGTATCGTCAGAAGATTCAATCGATCGCTGGACTGTTCTGTTTGTCTCAGAAGACGTGTTGCCTCTCATCCCAGCAGGCTTCATCAGTTCATGCCTACAGACTTAGATTGGTCAGATCAAGTCTAAATTCAAGTTAGAGTAAGAGTTCAGGTGGAGTAAGAGTATAAATTGTTGGTGTTGACTAGATTTGACCAATCTATGAACATGAACTGATGAAACCTGGTCGGACGAGAGGCGAAACGTCTTCCAAGACAAATTGAACAGTTGCGATCGACTGAACGCTCGGAGAAGTCAATGACCTGGATGAATGAGAACATCCATAGTTGGTTGCAGACCTAATTACGAGTATTTTTTTCCAAAATTGCAGGAGAACGTATAGCGCCTCGATGCAGCAGCATAATCCTTTTTTCCACAATTTGATGGTGATCTCGCAATATACTGTAACCCCTGTGAAAGTGTTTTGAAAGTACTCCATTATATAATAAAGCACATATTGCGTCTATCTCCTAAACACAGATGTGCACCTGCTTCATTTACCTTTCAAACATTGAATATAGTCAGTGAGCCCAAGCTGAGGTACATCAATTTAACTACGCCGTTTTCAAATCAATTAACCAGAGACATTTTTTGCTGCGTATTTCAGTTCTCCTGAGCATTAATGAGGTGAATATGAAAGCTATAAAATCAAGATGCATAAAATTGGCTCACTGCTGAAATGTAGCAGTGTCCGCGCTAAGAAATGTGTCCTGATGGCGAGCAAGACACGAAGACAAAGACACAGACATCATAGAGTCCTAGCTCTAGGCTTTTTGAGGACTTGAACAAGTTTTAGTTAGTGGCCTAACACATGGCACATACTGCTTATAGTAAACACCACACATATATACTGCAGATGTTTACCTTATCCCAATAAACATCTGTTCAGTAATTTAACATAAAAGTGTTTGATTGTGAGGCATTAAAAGCCACAAAATGCAACGGGTCCATCAGACCCACAAACGCTGGCCGAGTAACAACAATATGAACGTTGCACGGAAAATTTCTCTGCCAGTTTCTGCATCCCACAGGGATTCTTCTTTTGTGTTTCTGCACCTGCGGTTCCCACACAAGGTTGCAACATTGTTTGTCAACACTGTCTGCTCTCATTTTCTCGCACATTTGACCCTCTGATGTTCTGTGTACCTACACTCTGTCCTCCTCCTGTCTAGACCTGCTGTGTGTGTGTGTGTGTGTGTGTGTGTGTGTGTGTGTGTGTGTGTGTGTGTGTGTGTGTGTGTGTGTGCGTGTGTGTGTGTGTGTGTGTGTGTGTGTGTGTGTGGACTCCAAACATCCCAGAACAAGCTAGTCAGGTTACTTTTAGACCTCCACCCCAGATCACACCTCACCCCAACCCACTTCTCCAAAGTGGGCTGGCTCAGGGTGGAGGACAGAGTAAAACAACTTGCACTGAGCCTAGTCTATAAAATCCGCTACACCTCCCTGATACCGAAGTACATGTCAAACTACTTCCTTAACGTAAATGACCGCCATAACCACAACACCAGGGGGAGCTCCACTAACCACGTTAAACCCAGATTCCGAACTAACAAAGGTCTGAACTCATTCTCTTTCTATGCCACATCAATGTAGAATGCGCTCCCAACAGGTGTAAAAGAAAGGGCATCTCTATCCTCCTTCAAAACCGCACTAAAACAACACCTCCAGGCAACTTCAACCCTAAACTAACACCCTCCCCCCTTCCACATCATACCTCTTCGGATTGTAAATAATCAAATGTAAATAATCAAATGTAGACACTTTTTCTTATACTTTCTGATCTCTCTCTCTGTGTCCACTACTTGCTGTACATATCCTACCAAGTCAGTCCTACACTGTTCCAATGTCCATTACTCTGATGGTGCAATTGTTGATGACTGAAGTGTTGATACCAACCAATCCTAACCCCCCCCCTCCATATCCCACACCCCGGATTGCAAATAATGTAAATAATTCATTGTATATACTCTGATGATTATCTTGTGTGATGACTGTATTAAGAAAATAGTATATATCTGTATCATGAATCAATTTAAGTGGACCCCGACTTAAACAAGTTGAAAAACTTATTCGGGTGTTACCATTTAGTGGTCAATTGTACGGAATATGTACTTCACTGTGCAATCTACTAATAAAAGTTTCAATCAATCAATCAATCAATGTGTGTGTGTGTGTGTGTGTGTGTGTGTGTGTGTGTGTGTGTGTGTGTGTGTGTGTGTGTGTGTGTGTGTGTGTGTGTGTGTGTGTGTGTGAACATCAATTTCCACACTTCTATTAGCCCCGGGTCCAGTGGACCCGGACATCTTATATGTAATAGAAATGTGTAGGGAGGGTGTATGGTGTGTGGTCATTAAATATGTATTCTGATATATGTTCTTCACAGAAAATGAGCCAAAGTCAGTGAGTATCAGTTTGAAAAATTAATTAATTGTATCATTTTTCTTTTAATAAAAAAATTAAAACGGGTCCCACAGACCCGAACACCACACAAGGGTGGTCAAACCTCTATACCATTTGACATCACTAATTCAGGAGATTGCAGAAGAAAAAATGAATGGATATGGATGATATCGACTATGATTACACAAATGTGGTCATTTATTGGATTTGCCGAGGACGTCTAAGTATGCTAAATTATGTCCTAAATCAGTTCATTTATATCCACGTGGTGAAGGCATGTGTAATCTGTGTATGACTACAAGCCAATCACGTCACACACCTACACACTCGCTCATCCTCCTAATTTATGCCTTTCAAAAAACACAACCTGCTTTCTGTCCTCTCTGTCACATTGTGAGAGAGATTCATTGATTACATAGAATGTAGTCGGCTCATTATGAGGCCACTTGCCCACTCATGAGGTTTAACAAGCTGTGAAGTTAGGTGGGCATCATCCAGAGGGTTCTTAAGGTTCGTCAAGGCCTCCTTATTGTCAATGGCAGTGTTTGTGTGGTATGTTGGTGACTCACTTGTTCAGTAACACAACTTGGTGTCACATTTGATACACACTCGCTGATTTTAGGGCTCTTTTGTTCAGAAATCGACGTTTTAACATGTCTGCTTTTGCTGCGTGGCATCGCGCACATACAAACGTACATGGAAATAGAACACGTAAGGTCATACTACTCCCCTGGGTATTTGTTTATTTAAAGGCCTACTGAAACCCACTACTACCGACCACGCAGTCTGATAGTTTATATATCAATGATGAAATCTTAACATTGCAACACATGTCAATACGGCCGGGTTAACTTATAAAGTGCAATTTAAAATTTCCCGCTAAACTTCCGGTTGAAAACGTCTATGTATGATGACGTATGCGCGTGACGTCAATCGCTGAAACGGAAGTATTCGGCCCCATTGAATCCAATACAAAAAGCTCTGTTTTCCTCTCAAAATTCCACAGTATTCTGGACATCTGTGTTGGTGAATCTTTTGCAAATTGTTTAATGAACGATGAAGCAAGCAAAGAAGAAAGTTGTAGGTGGGATCTGTGTATTAGCGCCAGACTACAGCAACACAACCAGGAGGACTTTGAGATGGATAGCAGACGCGCTAACCGCCGACCTCACCTTGACTTCCTCCGTCTCGCCGACCGCATCTATGATCGGGTGAAGTCTTTCGTTGCTCCGTCGATCGCTGGAACGCAGGTGAGCACGGGTGTTGATGAGCAGATGAGGGCTGGCTAACGTAGGTGGAGCGCTAATGTTTTTAGCATAGCTCTGTGAGGTCCCGTTGCTAAGTTAGCTTCAATGGCGTCGTTCGCAACAGCATTGTTAAGCTTCGCCAGGCTGGAAAGCATTAACCGTGTATTTACATGTCCATGGTTTAATAGTATTGTTGATTTTCTGTCTATCCTTCCAGTCAGGGGTTTATTTCTTTTGTTTCTATCTGCATTTAAGCCCGATGCTATCACGTTAGCTCCGTAGCTAAAGAGCTTCACCGATGTATTGTCGTGGAGATAAAAGTCACTGTGAATGTCCATTTCGCGTTTTCGACTCTCATTTTCAAGAGGATATAGTATCCGAGGTGGTTTAAAATACAAATCCGTGATCCACAATAGAAAAAGGAGAGAGTGTGGAATCCAATGAACCCTAAGTTACGGTCAGAGCGAAAAAAGATACGTCCTGCACTGCACTCTAGTCCTTCACTCTCACGTTCCTCATCCACGAATATTTCCTCCTCGCTCAAATTAATGGGGTAATCGTCGCTTTCTTGGTCCGAATCTCTCTCGCTGCATTGAAAACAATAGGAAAATGTGAGCAGCCCTTCCTCCTGTGTCGTCACGCTACTTCCGGTATAGGCAAGGCTTTTTTTTTTATCAGAGACCAAAAGTTGCGAACTTTATCGTCGTTGTTCTATACTAAATCCTTTCAACAAAAATATGGCAATATCGCGAAATGATCAAGTATGACACATATAATGGATCTGCTATCCCCGTTTGAATAAAAAAAAATCATTTCAGTAGGCCTTTAACTTCCTGTCAAAATTAACGCATGTGTTACGAGTTAAATCACATTTTCTTGACACGGACCAGATTTTAAACGCTCCAAAGTGCTCCAAATCTGATCTTTTCACATTAGATTCAGGCCGAACCTAATTGGGATATGATTTTTTCAACTTCAACAGTCTAAACAGCAATACGACCAATGCGATGCGTACGTGACTTTTTCGTCAGCTTTAGGCGAGTTACGACATTCGAATGCGTGGGGAAAGACGTAGCCCACCTGCAGAAGTGGATACGTTATCACAACATCCGGTTTCGGTGAGCAAAATCTGTTTTCGAGGGCCGAATTTTCGGTGCATCACTTAATGTAAAAATGTAATGCGCTAACAATAGACTATATGTCATGTAAGAATATATATTTGAATTCCGAAGAAACAGCGATTGTTGAAGGAATGGAATTGACGCTGTGGCGCATTTGCTTACTTTTTACGTAAATTGCGTAAGTTGTTGATGTAAGGGAGTTGAAAAGTAAAGCTAACATAGATCCACACAGATGTCTGTGTCTCCTCTACTTAACAGCCATTAAAAGATTAGAACCCTCCCAAATATATTACACTATATTAGAGATGTCCGATAATATTTAAATGCTTTAAAATTTAATATCGGAAATTATCGGTATCGGTTTCAAAGAGTAAAATGTATGACTTTTTAAAACGCCGCTATACGGAGTGGTACACGGACGTAGGGAGAAGTACAGAGCGCCAATAAACCCTAAAGGCACTGCCTTTGCGTGCAGGTCCTATCACTTAATAACTACGGCTTTTCACACACACAAGTGAACGCAAGGCATACTTGGTCAACAGCCATACAGGTCACACTGAGGGTGGCCGTATAAACAACTTTAACACTGTTACAAATATGCGCCACACTGTGAACCCACACCAAACAAGAATGACAAACACATTTCGGGAGAACATCCGCACCGTAACACAACATAAACACAACAGAACAAATACCCAGAACCCCTTGCAGCACTAACTCTTCCGGGACGCTACAATATACACAACAAAATTAAGCATAATAATGTGTTAATTCCATGATTGTATATATCGGTATTGGTTGATATCGGAATCGGTAATCGAGTTGGACAATATCGGAATATCGGCAAAAAAGCCCTTATCGGACATCTCTACACTATATACATACATTCATACATTATTTACATTTATTTTCACGTAATAAACACGCTTTTTAGGTGTAGTATTTTATTGTGAAAAAAGTAGAAGCAATTTCCTTGTTCATTTACGAAATCCGGTCAACTACCTTTGTTTTCACTTTATCGAACCGCGCATGCGAGTGACACCGATGCCACATTGGGGCCTGTGCGCGTTTACACTGGAGACTGACAAACATTTTACATTTTACTTGCAGCGTAAACAATCAGCTGGGAAAAAAAAATCAGATTTTGGCCACTTTGGCCTGCAGTGTAAACGTAGTCGCAGAAACGTGCTTTGATTAGTGCATATATATATATATATATATATATATATATATATATATATATATATATATAAATCATTGGTAGATTTAGGACCACAAACTTGGGTTATACCAATTTAAGATGTGTTATGCTGTTTCAAACTTCTGATTCCAATTCAAGAGACTACATTTGGACCTGATCATGACTGCTTAACTGTCTTCTGAAATACGGTTGGACTTTTACAGACTACAAACTAAAGGATGCCTAAGTGTAATGAATTGTGTGGAGGGGGGCGTGGCCTGCGGGCCTGCCGCAGAACGGGGTGTTGCCAGGACCGGCCTCGAAGACAGCGACAGGTGCGTAGATAGCCCAGGTGGGCCTTGTTATCTAATCACCTGTCGCCTTTATTAGCAGCAGCCGTGATGAGACGAGTAGTCGGAGTTGGAGGTGCTGCTGAGCGGACACAGCAGACAAAGACACTTTGCTGAAAAGCAAAAGCCTCTGCACCTTTTTATGAAAACAAAACAGTGTTATACCCTGAAATTTCTCCTGGCAGTGTGTGGTGGTCCGAAGAACCCACTAGAGGGCAACCTCTACAAATGGTATTAATGCTACAGGAGAATGAAACATTTGAAGACATCAAAGTTCCACTTAAGAACTTTATAAGTTTTGGTTGATTTTGGTGGCGGCAGTGGACCAAAGCGGTAGTGTTTTGCCAGAACCAAAACCAGAAGACCACATTTCCCATGATGACTAGCGCATATAGCGTCATACTGACATGATGTCCTCTGTAATATTGTCACAAGTATTACGTCTCTAATGGCTATGCTGATGTTAAATAGCAGACACTATCAAAAAATTATCTTGGATTGCGCTACAAACGTGATGCTACTACCCAGAATGCATCGGGGCGGATGCAGGTCCAAAGCAAAGAGATTTTTTGTGAAGGAAGTTGTGCGAAACTATCACGCTGCTGGCTATTTATTGCTACCACGCAAATTTCCGATAGCTAGCATTAGCATGATCATTTTGATAGCGTAGTTTAGCAGGAACGAAGCCAACGCAGCATGGGTCTGGAATTCCTCGTCTTTGAGCGAGTTGATACTGACTGTTCTTTTATCGGAGTAAGCTCGCGGTGTTCTTTTTTTGTCTTCTATGACAAAACTTTTCGTTTCTTTGGTTGTTTTGGAGCTTCGGCCATGATAGCAGTAATTGCACATAGCCGTTATTCTTCTTCTTCTTTTCTGGCGGCACATAGGCGATCGCATCGACTTCCGTCTTTTTAACAAATGGGAAAAGCGGGAGTGACGTATGCCGTAAAGCAAGTCAGCACATTTATAGTGTTTTGTGACGCAGAGTCACCCTCCTCAAAGTTGCTAAGTGCCAGTGAGAGCGGTACAGACCCCCTCAGGCCATGACAGAGGTGTCATTCAACTAGTTGTAAGTCCATGTATCATCCCAAAAGTTATGAATTGTTGAAAAGTTACTTAGTACCGCTTTAAGCAATATGGCAATATTTGTACTGTATTTAAAAAAATGTTTTATAGTAGTGTCTTTAATGACGAGTTGAAAGAATCTACTAATACAATTTTACAGTGGCTTATAAATACAAAATATGTCCTACTGCCAAGAATTTAACTTGTGGTTGTACCAAATCAGCTCACAGCATATGGTCAGTGTAAGAGAAAACTTTAATAATGTGCTTAAATTCAGCTTTTATCAACTTACAAGTCAACATTGATGCGATATTTTTCAAGCAGCATGCTTTCCTAAGAGTGCACCTGTGCTCCATTCGGTGTTGGTGCTACAGCTGTAATTTGATCAGGCGCAAAATTGTCACCTTGAGTCGTTTAGCTTTAAGCTTTTGATCTGCCACTTGATCAATTTTCTGCCTTGCCAAAACCTATTAGACAGTCTCAGCTTCGACCATGGGTGTCAGGAAAGAGAGACGACACCGAATGGTATCAAGGAACACGGATACGTACAAACTGGCACAACTTAGTCACAGAAACAGGGCTTTAAATAGTAAAAAAAAATAAAAAAATGAAACAACAACAATGCAGACTTTTTGAACTATCAAACATAATGAAATATGCATGATCTACTGTACATTTATTTGATCTAAACCAGGGGTGTCAAACTCAATTTAGATCGGGGGCCACATGGAGATAAATCTACTCCCAAGTGGTAAAATCACGGCACAATAACTTAAAAATAAAAACAACTTCAGATTGTTTTCTTTGTTTAAAAATAGAACTAGCACATTCTGAGATTGTACAAATCATAATGTTGTTGTTTTTTTGTTTTTTTTTACAATTACCTGTTGCCTTTAATAGTATATATAATTTATTTGTCATTATTTATATTTTTTTAATAGATTATGTGATAATGTTCATCAGTCAACTCCATCCATCCATCCATTTTCTACCGCTTGTCCCTTTTGGGGTCGCGGGGGGTCTGGAGCCTATCTCAGCTGAATTCGGGCGGAAGGCGGGGTACACCCAACTCATTGCTGTTAATTTACAAAGTATCGAGATAAAAAAAAAAAGTATATCAAAATCAAATTACAGTATGTTATTTATTAGAGGTGTCCGATAATATCGGACTGCCGATATTATCGGCCGATAAATGCTTTAAAATGTAATATCGGAAATTATCGGTATCTGTTTCAAAAAGTAAAATTTATGACTTTTTAAAACGCCGCTGTACGGAGTGGTACGCGGACGTGGGGAGAAGTACAGAGCGCCAATAAACCTTAAAAGGCACTGCCTTTGCGTGCCGGCCTAATCACATAATATCTGCAGTTTTTCCACACACACAAGTGAATGCAAGTCAGACTTGGTCAACAGCCATACAGGTCACACTGAGGGTGGCCGTATAAAAAACTTTAGCACTGTTACAAATATGCGCCACACTGTGAACCCACACCACACAAGAATTACAAACACATTTCGGGAGAACATCCGCACCGTAACACAACATAAACACAACAGAACAAATACCCAGAACCCCTTGCAGCACTAACTCTTCCGGGATGCTAAAATATACACCCCCCCCCCCACCCCCCACACACACACCTCAACCCTGCCCACCTCAACCTCCTCATGCTCTCTCAGGGAGAGCATGTCCCAAATTCCAAGCTGCTGTTTTGAGGAATGTTAAAAAAAATAATGCACTTTGTGACTTCAATAATAAATATGGCAGTGCCATGTTGGCATTTTTTTCCATAACTTGAGTTGATTTATTTTGGAAAACCTTGTTACATTGTTTAATGCATCCAGCGGGGCATCACAACAAAATTAGAATTAATGTGTTAATTCCAACGACTGTATATATCGTATCGGTTGATATCGGAATCGGTAATTAAGAGTTAGACAATATCGGAATATCGGATATCGTCAAATGAGCCATTATCGGACATCTCTATTATTTATGTAGTTTGATAATTTTCCTCAACTGGTTTATTTAGTACATATGTAGCATCATCTACAAAGATACTAAGAATTGCTATTGCGACATCCAGCGGACACATTTAGAACAGCTGTTTCTTTCATTCAAAAATTTCAAGTTCATTTTTATACCAGCAAACTCATCCCGCGGGCCGGATAAAAGCTGTCCACGGGCCTGATCCGGCCCTCGGGTCGTACGTTTGACACCCCTGATCTAAACTGTGTTGAAGGTAATCAAAAAGATAGTTCAGCATAAATACGATCTTACATATGGAAAATATGAGTACTGCACTACAAAAACTGAAATCTAAGTAAGATTAAATATCTCAAATAAGGGTGATATTTGCTTATTTTCTGTCTGATAAGATAATTCTTCTCACTAAGCAGATTTTATGTTAGAATGTTTTACTTGTTTTAAGGGTTTTGGTCTTAAATGATCTCAGTAAGATATTACAGCTTGTTGCTGAGATGTTATGACCTATATTGAGTAAAACGTGCTTGAAACTAGAATATCAACTGTTGCAAAGCTGTGTCATCAACACTCACAAGTATAAAACTACCTTTTTAAAGTAATACTTTCTTATTTCAAGCATGAAATAAAAAATCCTGACTTTGACACAATTGTGTCTCATAATTACAACAGATGACAGCCAAATGGACTTTGCTGTTTTATTTTCAATGAAACAATAGAAAATACATACTCATATAGTAGTACAGTTGGCTCAGTACAGTAAACTGACAGTTAATATTTAAACATTTAACATGTGACATATCTAACAATTTTGAACAGAAATAGTTCATGCACATTCAGATGAATTCTTCAAAATTACAATGAAAAAATTTTGGGCCGGGGTCCAGGCTGTATATATGTGCACTAATTGACTGAAAGAGCACGCACTTGGCGCGATGATGTCATGTTATCGATGGAAAAATTCACTTTTAGACCATATGATTTGCCTGAGCGGCTAGGAGACCCCGAGAGTAACAAGCGGTTGCCTTGTTGCCTTTCCATTAAGAACAATAAACTAGTTTTTAGTACAAGTTTGCTGGTTTCAAGAAATGTAATGCCAAGCGCATATCATTATGTCAAGATAATGGCACTAGCATTTACTTCATTTAAGAATATTTTTCCACATATTGAGCAAAAAGGTCTCATTTTTTTTCTACCAAGAAAAGTGCACTTCTTATTACTTATTTTAAGGTATTTTTGGGTTCATTGAGGTTAGCTAATTTCACTTGTTTTGGAAAATCTTGACAAGCCAAATTTTCTTGTTCTATTGGCAGATAATTTTGCTTAGTTCAAATAAAATACCCCTAATTTTTTTCTTTTTTTTTTTTCTTGTTTTTGAACACTGACTTTTTCGCTGTGTGAGTATTGATGAATGAATATCATGACTCAAAGTATTGAATTTCCTTGAAGATGTCAGTCCAGTTCAAGGAAAGCGGTTTCTTAGAAAGCTCATAATGGACATGATTTGAAATCCAAAGTGGGAAGAGTATAATGACAACGTACCTAATGAGGTAGCTCTCAGGGTAATGAGCAGAGATTGCCGCAGCATTAATCAGATGGTAGTTTAATTGTCCAGTCAACCTGAAGAGACGGGAGATAGAATAATGACTATAACAAAGACAAATTGGCGTGTTATCGTCAACAACAAGGTTAGAGGCATACAGCAAAAGGTCCAATCTCTCTTCCTCGAGGTCGTCTTATTAAGGTCATCCTTTCCTTCACTACGCAAGCGTGAACCATTTTCGTTATATATTCTAGTAATGGGAAACAATGTGGATCCTAACCGAGGGATACTTGGGTCTGCGGTTGTCAACTGTAATTTGTTTTGAAAAAAAAGCTAGCAAATGTTGATTGGACCACTTTTCCGATGATAAATGCTATAAGTGCCCAATGAGGATTGATATATTTCACTGGAACGAAATTATTGTTACGGTTTAACCGTATTCACATAAGCCGCTATTTTCTTTCCACGCTTTGAACCCTGTGGCTCATGAAACGGTTGGGCTGATTTATGGATTTTTCTTCGCCAACGGCCATAATGTTTGGTATTCAACAAATAGTCTTTCATAGAACACAGACAGTGACACTGAAATGCTACGGCGCCATCTTATGGACGAGTTTGTTCACTGTAGGTGTTGCGGATTGAAAATGTACTTCCTGTTTCGTTCCTTGAACCGCAAGTAACCCAAGGTTTTTCATCGTCATCCCATTGGGTTGAGTTTTTTCTTGCCCTGATGTGGGATCTGAGCCGAGGATGTCGTTGTGGCTTGTGCAGCCCTTTGAGACACTCGTGATTTAGGGCTATATAAGTAAACTTTGATTGATTGATTGATTAAAGTATTCGTGCAGAGTGTTTTCTGCATCAAATCGTATCGCAAGGAATCACGTCGAATCGAATCATAATGTTTTAAAAAGTATCGTAACCCATTTATCGAGATTTAAGGAAGCAATTCACACCCCATATGTATGTATGTATGTATGTATTTACACACACACACACATATATATACATATATACACACATTTATACACATATATATGTGTGTGTATATGTGTG
>NC_084743.1:68838665-68846165 GCF_033978785.1 Entelurus aequoreus | reverse complement strand
ACGTGTTGCAGCCATGAAATTCTAAGTTAATTATTATTTGCAAAAAAAAAAAAAAAGTTTATGAGTTTGAACATCAAATATCTTGTCTATGTAGTGAATTCAATTGAATATGGGTTGAAAAGGATTTGCAAATCATTGTATTCCGTTTATATTTACATCTAACACAATTTTCCAACTCGGGGGTTTGTATATGAATGGTGCAAGTATATACTACTATTAAAAGTACTGCAATATTTATATTGAGAGAAAAGTCACATGTCGTATATTATAAAACTGTGGCGCAGACAAATTTAGCCTCTTGTTTTCCTCTCTCTCCAGTAAAAGATTAATGTCGATACGTTAAAGGAAATGCCGTAAAAGTGACCCACACGGTGTCCTAGTAGTTAGCGTAACCGTGCAGTCAGAAGCTCTCTCCCCAGTAAATGATTAATGTCGATACATTAAAGGCCTACTGAAACCCACTACTACCGACCACGCAGTCTGATAGTTTATATATCAATGATGAAATCTTAACATTGAAACACATGCCAATACGGCCGGGTTAACTTATAAGGTGCAATTTTAAAATTCCCGCCACACTTCCGGATGAAAATCTCCTTTGGATATGATTTATGCGCGTGATGTCATAAAATGCACGGAAGTGTTTGGGCCCTATTGGACACAATACACAAAGCTCTGTTTTCTTCGACAAAATTCCACAGTATTCTGGACATCTGTGTTGGTGAATCTTTTGCAATTTGTTTAATGAACAATGGAGGCTGCAAAGAAGAACGTTGTAGGTGGGATCGATCGGTATCTTAGCGGCTAAGTACAATACTTACAGCAACACAACAAGGACTACTTACCCTCATAGAAGCGCCTAGCTGATGCTTGCCGCCAAACCCACGGATGAAGTCCTTCGTCGCGCCGTTGATCGCTGGAACGCAGGTGAGCACGGCTGTTGATGGGAAGATGAGGGCTGGCTGGCGTAGGTGGAGCGCTAATGTTTTATCATAGTTCTGTGAGTTCCGGCTGCTAAATTGCTAAATTAGCCTTAGCGTCGTTAGCAACAGCATTGTTAAGCCTTACCAGGCTGAGAATTTTTAACCGTGTAGTTACATGTACATGGTTTAATAGTATGTTTGCTCTTCTGTCTATCCTTCCAGTCAGGGGTTTATTTATTTTGTTTCTATCTTCATTTGAGAACGATGCTAGCACGTTAGCTCAGTAGCTAAGTGTGTCACCGATGTATTGTCTTGGAGATAAAAGTCACTTTAAATGTCCATTTCGCGTGCTCGACTCTCATTTTCAAGAGGATATAGTATCCGAGGTGGTTTAAAATACAAATCCGTGATACACAATAGAAAAAGGAGAGAGTACATAGTTCTGTGAGTTCCGGTTGCTAAGTTGCTAAATTAGCCTTAGTGTCATTGTTAAGCCTTACCAGGCTGAGAATTTTTAACAGTGTAGTTACATGTACATGGTTTAATAGTATTTTTGCTCTTCTGTCTATCCTTCCAGTCAGGGATTTATTTATTTTGTTTCTATCTTCATTTGCTAGCACGTTAGCTCAGTAGCTAAGTGTGTCACCGATGTATTGTCTTGGAGATAAAAGTCACTTTAAATGTCCATTTCGCGTGCTCGACTCTCATTTTCAAGAGGATATAGTATCTGAGGTGGTTTAAAATACAAATCTGTGATCTACAATAGAAAAAGGAGAGTGTGGAATCCAATGAGCCAGCTTGTACCTAAGTTACGGTCAGAGCGAAAAAAGATACGTCCATCACTGCCACTCAAGTCCTTCACTGTAACGTTCCTCATCTACGAATCTTTCATCCTCGCTCAAATTAATGGGGTAATCGTCACTTTCTCGGTCCGAATCTCTCTCGCTCCATTGTAAACAATGGGGAATTGTGAGGAATACTAGCTCCTGTGACGTCACGCTACTTCCGGTACAGGCAAGGCTTTTTTTTTTATCAGCGAGCAAAAGTTGCGAACTTTATCGTCGATTTTCCCTACTAAATCCTTTCAGCAAAAATATGGCAATATCGCGAAATGATCAAGTATGACACATAGAATGGATCTGCTATTCCCGTTTAAATAAAAAAAAATCATTTCAGTAGGCCTTTAAAGGAAATGCAGTAAAAGTGACCCACACGGCGCCCTAGTGGTTAGCATAGCCGTACATTTAGAAGGCCGATGGTTTGAATCTCTGTTTGGGCATCTGTGCGAGGTGTTCTCCCTGTGCACATTAGACCGATTTGTTACTCAAAATTGTCCATGGGTGTGAATGCAAGTGCAATGGTTGTTTGTTTATATGTGTCTTGTATTTGACTAGTAACCAGTCCACCAGTTACCCGACCTCTTGCCCAAAGTCAGTTAGGATAGGCCTCAGCATACCTGTGACCCTGAAGAGGACACCGACTATAGAAAATTATTAGACGGATGGGTGGACACTCTAATGGGTTGGGATGACATTAAGAGTCCACTCTGCATGTACTGACATAAAACTCTGAAAAACCAATAATCGTCAAGGAGAGCCCCTCTAACCTTTAGCTACTGAAGCAAAATGTCTAACCTACAGCTCTGCATAGGCACATGGAACGTCTTTGGCCTAACTGCCGCTGCCAAACAATCGACTGTCAGGCGTAGCCTTTGTCTCCGGGAAACCAAGACTACAAGTCTAAGCGGATTGATTCTGTTACCACAAAAGACTAATCAGTTATGTGACATCATACAAGTATATCAGTGACAAAATAGCCATGATGGACCTGCAGATACCAACTCGCTCAGGCCGTATTTTGCATATTCTTATTGCAAACACATATGGACAACTGACAATGCTGCCCAGGACCCAAATGCTTTAAACATGTTCTGTGCTGAAATCAGCTCTATCCTGGCAGATAATGGATGATTATTGTAGGCGGAGAATTCACGTCCAAGCTGGGGAAACTCAGACCAGACCAGGTGAAAAGGAATTAGAGGTTCGTAAATTGATGGGTAAATACCGTAGAGGCACACGCAATGCAAACAGGGAAGCACTGCTGAAACATTGAAGCAACCGTAGAACCTGCTCATGAATGAAACAAACACAGACTTTACCCATGTATTGCTTGCAGACGCCTCAGAAATCAATAGGTGCGTTTCTATTACCCCTAGAAATGCGCAAAATCTAAATAATGCAATAAGAAACTGGTAATGGAAACACCCCAGGGTTTCCCACACATTCATTTATTTGTGGCGGCCCGCCACGAAAGAATTACGTCCGCCACAAATTTAAAAAAATAAAATAAAAAAAAATTAAATAATAATAATAATAATAATAATTATATTTTTTTATTTATTTATTTTTTTTGTCCTCTCCAGCTTCTCAGGCAAATCATATAGTTGATGTAGATGCCCATATCGACTGTTCAGATTTACTTTACAAAAGAGAAGTGTAGGATACTTCTCTTGTTGCCTTATTTGTATTTGACTTTATTAAATGTATTTATATTAGAAACACAACATGTGTATATAACAAATGGTGCAAAGTCTGCAGGCAGTAGGAAACACATGGTTAAGTGTAGGCAGTAAAACTGATGGCAGTCTAAAGTTCAAGATTTTTGGAGCTCTTTGTTCAGTGGATCAGATGTTTGATGAAGCTCTGTGTCCATCTACCACCACTACTGTTTTCTGTTTATTTGTTACTGACTGTGGCAGGACACCTCTGCCTCTGTTTCGCTTTATGTTGCTGGTAAATAATATGGTTGTAGTAGTAGGCTAAAGTTAAATTATTTAGTATGCACTAATTAAAGGGTCAGAGCTTTGAGACATTTTAGCTTTTATATTTTATAAGATATATTTTTTGTAAGAACCACAATTAATAAATATATTTCAGTGAATAACTTATTGTTCAAATCTGTATATAAATATGTACATAAAGTGTTGTAATTATATTGTAAAATGGATGGATGGATGGACGTTTGAAACAAAACTGTTATTATTAATTAGTAAGTATACATTTTTTGAGCCTTTTTAGAGAAAATCATATCATTGTAGTAAATTATGCAAAATACTCGATGATGTCATGGTGACCACGCCCATAGCCACGCCCCCACCACCACAGGTATCTTGGCAGTTCATGGGAAACACTGCACCCGTATTACAAAACCATAATATGGGGCGCCGATGCAGGACAACAAGTGCAGACGGGTCGTCTTGGACTCGCTTCCGATCGATTGGTCGGAGGCACAAGGGCCGTCTCGCAGGTCCCTTCTCAGCAATAGAGGCCGACTTACCGGTTCGGAGAGAGACCCACATGCCCCAACAATATCGAGGGGGACCTAGAATCTATATTCGTCTGTGAATTCCTCTTTCACAATTCTCTATCAAAAATCCCTTATTCGTGGCTGCTGCCATACGTAAGGACGTTGCCTTCATCTTCTTTTGACAATCTC
The DNA here is from genome assembly GCF_033978785.1 of Entelurus aequoreus. Lineage (NCBI taxonomy): Eukaryota > Metazoa > Chordata > Actinopteri > Syngnathiformes > Syngnathidae > Entelurus > Entelurus aequoreus. Next base: position 68,841,747 of record NC_084743.1, on the reverse strand, counting down.
AGCAACAGTTGTAATCACAGCTCCAAAACCATGGCATCGCAAAGCGTCCATCTTCCTCAAAGTAGAGTCTCGCGGGACGAGATTAGACGCGAAACACCCTTTAATAGAAATACCTACAAGTTGCAAATGTACTTTTTCAGAATTTTTTTTAAATATTGCTTTTATTTTGCGAAAAACTGCATTTGAGGGTGAACTGCTTTGTGGCACAGAACCATGGCATATGAAGAAAGTACTCAGCTCAGCACTATGTTGCACAGAACTTATCAAAGTTTGATCCACAGAGGGAAACATAGCTTTCAAGCAATAATGGAAGATGTGGAATCATTGAACCAAGATCTCCCTCAGGACAAGGCTTCGTCCAAATGTCCATATGCGTGACAGTGATGTTCTACAACTGCAGTGGCTGGGCTGTTCCATAAGCTCATCTTGACAAGTTAGATATGCCATTATTCGGAACCATCTCAGGATTATTACTGGTTTAGATATTAGTATTAGCAAAAACCACAAATAGCTCTTACAGTTTGAAAGCTCAAATCTCAAATTCCTCAGACCTGTCACCAGAAAAGACAGCTTAGAAAAAACTGATGTTACCAGGAAAATCGGTAGGAAAGACAGCTCCAGGTGCACAAGGGACAACATATGTAACCAGCAGGCTAAGAAACTTCATTAGAAATATCACTAACAAGGAACTACAACAGAAAAGACTGAAGAGCCCTGATCATGAATGTCTGATACAGGCCTGATACCCCATGATGATGATGACAAATACCAATCACAACTGCTAGTAAGCACAAAAGCAGTGAGGGTTAGTACTGATAATAAAACCAACTCACTCTGTTAAAGTGACAGTGGGTAAGACTGTGTTTTGCTTACAGATAGCAGTGCAAGCATTGAAGATGTGGGACTCAAATAGGAAAAATATACATTAAAAAAACTGCTCCTTTTCTTTGTCCTGGCTGACTCACCAACGAGCAGCCTGGGGAGCAAAAACAGTCTTTGAGATCTCAAATGAACGTGAGGAATCTGGGATGTGTTACAAACGGTGTGATCACACTCATTGCCTGAGCTGCAAAATACATTCCCCTGTGTCATCACCGACAGTCGTAATGTCTTGAGAGTGCTTAGTAAAAGTTGATTACAGGTAGTATGTTTGTAAAAACAAAAATACACATGCACAATGAAGTGAGAGAGGGGATATTAACTGTGTACTGCTTTTGAGAATGATTCATCTAGCCCAGGAATCTGCAACCTTTAAGTTAAAGTTAAAGTACCAATGATTGTCACACACACACTAGGTGTGGTGAAATTTGTCCTCTGCATTTGACCCATCCCCTTGTTCACCCCCTGGGAGGTGAGGGGAGCAGTGGGCAGCAGTGGTGCCGTCCCCGGGAATCATTTTTGGTGATTTAACCCCCAATTCCAACCCTTGATGTTGAGTGCCAAGCAGGGAGGTAATGGGTCCCATTTTTATAGTCTTTGGTATGACTCGGCCGGGGTTTGAACTCACAGCCTACCGATCTCAGGGCGGACACTCTAACCACTAGGCCACTGAGTAGGTCATGAATTGATTTACGTGGACCCCAACTTAAACAAGTTGAAAAACTTATTCGGGTGTTACTATTTAATGGTCAATTGTACAGAATATGTACTGTACTGTGCAATCTACTAATACAAGTTTCAATCAAACAATCAATCGATCAGTCAAAAGAGGCATTTTACTATCAAAAGAGGCATTTTACTATCAAAAGAGGCATTTTACTATCAAAAGAGGCATTTTACTATCAAAAGAGGCATTTCGCCACCTCTTCCACAAAATTAAACTAGCGTTCCTTTTCTCTTTTGGCAAGTATACTTATGGTTAGCTTACCCAAGGTTTTACACACTCCACAAGCTGAACTGCACACACAGACTTCCAGTATCTTTAACTTGCCTACCTTGCGCCTCAGAACTCAGCCTGTTGACATTCACGGCTTCACTGACAGTCGGAAATATAGAACTCTTTTTAAAAATGCAAACTCTTCTCTATAATAAAATCTGAGGGGAGCCACAAGGAGTCAAAAGAGCCGCAGGTATCGGACCCCTGATCGAGCCTAACACTTTCTACACTGCTCTTCAGGGTCTCAAGGAAGCTCTTCATTCTCAGAAGTGATGACAAACATTGTTTGTAAATTTGCTGGTAATGTTTTACTTTTAGCCTTAAACATGACACATAATGTCTGTAACTTTACTAGCTCCTGTAATTTCAATAAACCCGAATTAATAAATAATATGTTAGTGTGTTCTAAGTAATCTACTTTATGAATAATCCTTATAGCTCTTTTCTGTAGTTGATACAGAGAAAGTTGCGGTGCACAAGGAATACAATTTCAAACGTCATTATACAACTAGACATGCTGAGGAGTATGCAAAATACCAGGGAGATGAGAGAGTGAACCGGGTTGCAAATTTTAAAACCAGTCTACTGAGGCAACAAGATTTTGTCAAGAAAGCAAAAGAAAAGAGCGATGCAGCAGTCAAAGCTATCTACATGGTGAGTGAGATGGTTGCTAGGGCGGGAAAGCCATTCAAAGAAGGTGAATTCATTAAAAAGTGCATGTTAGATTTTTTTTAAGAAATCTTTTCTTGCGGCCCAGCCTCACCCAGTTTCTGCATCCAGTGGCCCCCAGGTAAATTGAGTTTGAGACCCCTGGGCTAGAGTATACAAATTAATTTTAAGATGGGACCTAAATGCTTCTACTGAGGTAGCATCTCTAACTGGGAGGGCATTCCCGAGTACTGGGGCCCGAATAGAAAACGCCCTGTAGCCCGCAGACTTTTTTTGGGCTCTGGGAATCACTAATAAGCTGGAGCTCTTTGAAAACAGATTTGTGACCGGGACATATGGTACAATACAACCAGCAAGATAGGATGGAGCTGATGACCAGTATATGCAGCAGCAGTTTCCTCACACAAATAAGAATCCAAATCTACATTGAGAGGTGTATGTGGTGCAAACATCTGCTATAGAACAAAGCAAAGTATGAAACTGCACTAATACAATTAGTGAAATTATAATGGTAGTGGGTACAGTTTTTTTTCTGTA
>NC_084743.1:68586165-68833665 GCF_033978785.1 Entelurus aequoreus | reverse complement strand
CAAATATTTAAAAGTGAGAAAGACTGGAACAATGACATTCAACAGCCTGTTACTGAAGGGTGTTAAGTGGATATACTTGATATGATAAAAGTTGTTGGGCAAGTGGTAGACTGCTCCGTGTTAACACCGCGAGTTAGACATGTGAGCACACATCTTTCACATGAGAGAAGAAACATTGATTCTGTTCAAAAGCGTATCATAATTGGACCAACAAAACTAAATAATTCAAATCACGCCTTCTCCAAAATGCAAACTTTTGATTGTCATCGCTTGTTTTAGCACAGTCTTATCCGACCCATTTTTTTTTTAACCCACTTAAGATTCATTTAGTAAAACTTAGGGAAAAAGATAACTAGACACAACTTGACAGATGCAAAGGGAGGAAAAGAGACCAGAGCGTCTGCTTTGCTCCCAGTGGAAGAATGCGTGTCCCCACAAGCTGCTCAGTGTGGAACTAGGAGCCAATTACAGTTAATGGCAAAATAAAGCATATGCTAAGATTACATTCCTGTCCGTTCCCTCCAACACACGCTGCCCCAGAAGCAGGAGCAAAGTGAAAATGAATTCATTTGCAGACCATGTGACCCATCCAAACAGGGTTTACCTGCGCAATGTGGGTCACATGATACTATTTCCATTTTAGGCACAACAAATCTAACGATCGTCCTACGTCAGACGGGACTGACCCCAGCTCTCTGCGAGCCTGCACAGGATCTACAAAACCCGTAACTAGTGAAGTTGGCTCGTTGTGTAAATGGTAAATAAAAACAGAATACAATGATTTGCAAATCCTTTTCAACCTACATTCAATTGAATAGACTGCAAAAGACAAGATGTTTAACATTCCAACTGGAAAACTTTGTTATTTTTTGCCTGCAACGTGTTTCAAAGAAGCTGGCACAAGTGGCAAAAAAGACTGAGAAAGTTGAGGAGTGCTCATCAAACACTTATTTGGAACATCCCACAGGTGAACAGGCTAATTGGGAACAGGTGGGTGCCATGATTGGGTATAAAAGCAGCTTCCATGAAATGCTCAGTCATTCACAAACAAGGATGGGGCGAGGGTCACCACTTTGTGAACAAATGCGTGAGCAAATTGTCCAACAATTTAAGAACAACATTTCTCAACGAGCTATTGCAAGGAATTTAGGGATTTCACCATCTACGGTATGTAATATCATCAAAAGGTTCAGAGAATCTGGAGAAATCACTACACGTAAGCGGCATGCCCGTGGCCTGCGTCAAAAACTGACAGTGTGTAAAGGATATCACCACATAGGCTCAGGAACCCTTCAGAAAACCACTGTCAGTAACTACAGTTTGTCGCTACATGTGTAAGTGCAAGTTAAAACTCTACTATGCAAAGCAAAGGCCATTGATCAACAACACCCAGTAACGCCGCCGGCTTCGCTGGACTGATGCAAAGTGTAAAAGTGTTGGTCTGACGAGTCCACATTTCAAATTGTTTTTGGAAACTGTGGATGTCGTGTCCTCTGGACCAAAGAGGAAAAGAACCATCTGGATTTTTATAGGCACAAAGTTCAAAAGGTAGCATCTGTGATGTATGGGGGTGTATTAGTGCCCAAGGCATGGGTAACTTACACATCTGTGAAGGCACCATTAATGCTGAAAGGTACATACAGGTTTTGGAGCAACATATGTTGCCATCCAAGCAACATCTTTTTCATGGACGCCCCTGCTTATTTCAGCAGGACAATGCCAAGCCACATTCTGCACGTGCTGGCTACAGCGTGGCTTTGTAAAAGAGTGTGGGTACTAGACTGGCCTACCTGTAGTCCAGACCTGTCTCCCATTGAAAGTGTGTCGCATTATGAAGCGTAAAATACAACAACGGAGACTCCGGACTGTTGAACAACTTAAGCTGTACATCAAGCAAGAATGGGAAAGAATTCCACCTGAAAAGCTTAAAAAATGTGTCTCCTCAGTTCCCAAACGTTTACTGAGTGTTGCAAAAAAAAAAAATACATTTCTCAGTTCAAACATTAAATATATTTTCTTTGCAGTCTATTTAATTGAATATAGGTTGAAAAGGATTTGAAAATCATTGTTTTCTGTTTTTATTTACCATTTACACAACGTGCCAACGTCACTGGTTTCGGGTTTTGTCGATAATTTTATGTTGTTGGAATTTATTGAAACATTTATCACTGTGTAATTAATATATGGGAGACTCTACGCTGCATGTGTTTTTCAGGTTTTAAATACCATACAATTAGTGCAATTAAAGGACTGCTGGATCACTAATGCATCCATCGCAGGAAACGGGCCTTCACCCCATCAAGTAAACATGGCACTAAGCAATTATGTTAAAAATACAAATTGATACATTATATTGTCCAACTGATCATTTCAACTGTTCAGGCAGACAAACATCTGTTTAGCTTTCCAATAATGGAGAATGGAATACAATGAGTTCAGTTACACCAGATCCCGGTTGGTGTGGTGGAACAACGGTAGACAGGTACCTTTCACATTTGAACTGGTACGGTAACAATTTCTAATCCCTAGGAATCGGCATGTGTACCAATTTTGGGTACTTTTCTGTGTGTTCAATTGTTACTACATCAATGTATTTAATAATAAAATCTGCATTTTTGTATTCAACCTTTAACGGGATCATATTATGTTACTTGTTGTATGCTTGCATGTTCGAAATAAACATGCAATAAATAAACTCAGACTGGCTCATACATGCACATGCATCTTCTACTGTTGCCATTTGTAATACAAAGTAGCGTACAGTTCAGTAGGAAGGGGATTCATACGGCCCAATTAGGTGCTGTTTATCTGACACATACATTCTACAGCATCTCCTTCTAGCAGCTTCTTCATATTTTGATGGATAAATGTCCGCCGCTAAGATATTATTTAATGTTAAATTCAAGTTAAAGTACCAATGATTGTCACACACACACTAGGTGTGGCGAAATGATTCTCTGCATTTGACCCATCACCTTTGATCACCCCCTGGTAGGTGAAGGGAGCAGTGGGCAGCAGTGGTGGCCACGCCCGGGAATCATTTTTGGTGATTTAACCCCCACATCCAACCCTTGATGCTGAGTGCCAAGCAGGGAGGTAATGGGTCCCATTTTTATAGTCTTTGGTATGACTCGGCCGGGGTTTGAACTCACAACCTACCGATCTCAGTTCTCAACTAACGTTGCGATTTACTTGACACATAAAACGTGATGAATTTCAAGGGTTGATTTCGAGGCTGCCAGTTGATTACGCCTTAGGTACAGCATTTACCATGGAGGGTGGATATTTTGATGGATAAATGGCCGCCGCTAAGATATCATTTAGCAGATAGCAGTAGATATCTTAAAATGTGTTTTGTGGCAATTCCAACTTTGACCACAGCGTCGGTTGCTATGCAGAGTGGCGCTTTCCATCATTTTCAGCAAACTGCATTGCAAAATGATTAAATCCCCCTCCCACCCCACTTTGTCTCAAGGAAGATCCACCCAGGAATGAGGCCATATGAATCTCTTCCCTACTGTATATCTGTCAGTAGACTCGCTATGGAAGTGCTAAAAACTACAAAAAGCGAAGAGGAGAAGACGCTGTCTAAGTGGAGGCACGTAAATAAGACCGCCCACAAAATGGTGCGTCCTGAAGAGACGGTCAGAACGCGGCTTGAAGATGGTCTGTAAAACATAATCTATGCAACATTTTGACCAAAGAACCACCATTACATGTTATGTAGACAACAAGGAAGTGTTTTATATGTAGAAGAAAAATTTTGATATGACCCCTTCAAGTAAATGCGAAATTCAATGTATATTTTTACACTGCGGAGTTTCCCAGGAGATGGTCAGAGACACTTCAGCTTGCTTAATGGAAGTTGTTCTTTGTGTTGCTGTTAGAATAATTATGTATATATTATCACACAACTTTTATGCTTAAGGGCCGTTGCTATAATTATTGTCAATAGTGCTGAAGTGGTATTTTTCTTTGTCTGTGCAATGCTGGCAATCCAGAAGATTGCAAGCCAGTCTGGTATCAGTGTCTGTGTCCAGGAACGGCCTGCTGACTGCCAAGGCCGAACACCGCCGTGACGCAGACAGAGCAGCGACAAGGCGATATCACCAGCGTCAACACATTTGCATTTTTGTATAATCATATATTGTGTCTAACTGGAGTTGTCGAGATTACCCCCTTCCCTCAGCGACAGCTTCAGTGATGTAACCAGGGACCTCCCAAATAAATAGAGGAAGCACGCGGGCTGGACTTTTAGAACGTATTTTGGATCTGTAACTAGAATACAGCCCAAAACACGTGTCTCCTCATTGATCCAAATTGAACTCTGTCTCTGCATAATTCCTTGCTTCTCGTCTGTTTAATATATGTCGTCAGTGTTTGAACCTGACAGTTGCTCAGTGTGTTTGTTTTGCTTTCATTGTTGTATATACACAGCTTTGATTGATTGATTGAGACTTTTATTAGTAGGTTGCACAGTGAAGTACATATTCCGTACAATTGACCACTAAATGGTAACACCCGAATAAGTTTTTCAACTTGTTTAAGTCGGGGTCCACTTAAATTGATTCATGATACAGATATATACTATCAGATATATACTATCAGATATATATACTATCATCATAATACAGTCATCACACAAGATAATCACATTGAACTATTTACATCATTTACAATCAGGGGTGTGGGGGGGGGGTAGGATATGTACAGCAAGTAGTGGACATAGAGAGAGAGCGAGAGAGAGAGAGAGAGAGAGAGAGAGAGAGAGAGAGATCAGAAGGCATAAGAAAAAGTATCTGCATTTGATTGTTTACATTTGATTATTAGCAATCCGGGGAGGGTGTTAGTTTAGGGTTGTAGCTGCCTGGAGGTGAACTTTTATTGCGGTTTTGAAGGAGGATAGAGATGCCCTTTCTTTTATACCTGTTGGGAGTGCATTCTACATTGATGTGGCATAAAAAGAGAATGAGTTAAGACCTTTGTTAGTTCGGAATCTGGGTTTAACGTGGTTAGTGGAGCTCCCCCTGGTGTTGTGGTTATGGCGGTCATTTACGTTAAGGAAGTAGTTTGACATGTACTTCGGTATCAGGGAGGTGTAGCGGATTTTATAGACTAGGCTCAGTGCAAGTTGTTTTACTCTGTCCTCCACCTTGAGCCAGCCCACTTTGGAGAAGTGGGTAGGAGTGAGGTGTGATCTGGGGTGGAGGTCTAGAAGTAATCTGACTAGCTTGTTCTGGGATGTTTGGAGTTTAGATTTGAGGGTTTTGGAGGTGCTAGGGTACCAGGAGGTGCATGCATAATCGAAAAAGGGTTGAACGAGAGTTCCCGCCAGAATCCTCATGGTGCTTTTGTTGACCAGAGAGGAGATTCTGTAGAGAAATCTTGTTCGTTGGTTAACCTTTTTGATTACCTTGGTTGCCATTTTATCACAGGAAAGGTTAGCCTCTAGAATGGAACCTAGGTAGGAGACCTCATCTTTCCTGGTGATAACAATGTCACCCACTTTCATAGTGAAGTCATTGACTTTCTTAAGGTTGATGTGGGACCCAAACTATTGTAGTTATTGGTCTTTATAGTGGAATTCAAGACTAGGTAATGTGCAGGCCGCAATTACACTAAATTTTAAAGTAAGGTGGAGGGGCCACAAAAAATGGAGCTTGCAGGCCATGAGTTTTAGACCCCTGATCTAAATAGAATTCGAGATGATGTGCTAAGAATGGGAGCAAGTGCTGAATCTTTTCCACAGGACCTCCAAAAATGTTAATTTATGCCACACTCAGCCCCAAATCAAGGGGCACCTTCCTGTCATGATGAAGCAAATGACTTTCCTTGTCAGGTGGTGAAATGAGCCATTGTGCATGTACGCTGGCTAATGTGACTGTCAGAAATAAAGTCTCAGTCATAGAATGAACATCAATTGAGGTTGGGATTGTGACCTTGTGAGGCAGTTGGACTTGGCAAAATATCGTGAGTGTTTCGAATTGAACAAATCCATTGAGCCAATCTCATATTTAAAGACAAAATAAGTAACTGGACCAATCTGCAATAAGAAAGTAGAGAGTCACTGATGGGCGCAGTTGAATTTGGGTGTTTGTTAAATCATCCCAGTGACACACACGGCAACCTTTAAGGTCAAATGCCCCTGAAGTCACATGATGTGATGTAACATGACACATTTCCTTTAAAAGTGACACAAGGGTTAAATGTTCCAAACGAGACATGCCAGAACTCAGCATACCCTCCACGAGAGCCGGATTCAGTGAGCATCAAAGGATGAACGCTGCATGTTTTGTTTTTGCAACATTCATTTCAAAAGGACTGGTCTCAGCCAGGGACGTTTAGAGGAAAACATGCTAACCTTATAATACAATTAGTTAATGGGTAACGAGTATGCAGACCTGTAATCAAACCAGCACGAACCCAATATCTTTTTCCAGCGCCACTAAGCAAAAGAAAGGTTAAGGATTTGTTTGCTTTACATTAGTTTGGGGGGGGGGGGTTTACATTTTTTAATTTTATAAAAAAATTTCATAAAGAAATACAATCATGTGTGCTTACGGACTGTATCCCTGCAGACTGTATTGATCTATATTGATATATAATGTATATATTGTGTTTTTTATGTTGATTTAATATTTTTTTTTTTTTTTTTTTTTACATTTCTTGTGCGGGGACCACTGATGTAGACCCCAAGGAAGTGTTTCACATACAGAAAAAAAATCATAATATGTCCCCTTTAATGCGCCTTATAATCCGGTACGTCTTTTGTATGAAAAAAGACCTGAATAGGCCCGTTCGTCGGCAGTGCACCTTATAATCCGGTGCGCCCTATGGTCCAGAAAATACGCTACATCAAAGTTTAATGGGATAATCACTAAAAGTCACATGACCACACATATTGAGCATTGTCATCCACTCAATTGGCCGAAATCCAGAATATAGTATTCCCAAATGTTTATGCCAATATCTGTCAGCCGATATTATTGGACATCACTATTATATTTGTATTATTTATTTATTTATTTATTCTAAAACAAATAGGAGGTACTTAAGCATTGATATTGTGAATTTCCAAATAATTTGTCAATTAAAACCCCTAATGTCACATTTGGGGGAAATTACTCCGCTTTTGTTGCAAGACTTAGGGCATAAAGTATTGTTGTGTATTAAAGCACAAAATAGATGGATAGAAGAGAATAAAATGAAATAAAAATATGTCTAATAAGAACAGCTGTTGAAGTCTGGGGTCACGTCATAGAAAAACACAGTTTCTTTCAACAGGAGGCTCCAATCGTTGAAAGTCTCAACGTGTCCTACTGTAATTAGTGGCTGTCCACAGAGAGGTTATAAGTGTAAACATTGACAATTAAGAGAGTTATTTTGGCAGCTGACAAAGGAAACAATGACAATGCTGAACAATAATAGGAGCTGTGACAAACGGCGATAATGAGATTCACCTCCAACCGTGGTAACGTGTCATTGTTTATTCCCAGGATCAATGCTCTTAAGCAGCCATGAAATCACACTTCTCAGTGAAAACACACAAATGTAAATGCTTTGAATCGATAATTGTTTACACATCCTTAACTACTCAGGAGTAAAAAGGTTCTAATCACTTGATGACTGCTTGTTTTCAAAGGCAGCATATAATTTTTTTTTATTTACCACGTTTCCTCTTCAGGGTCACAATTAGGGCTGCAACTAATGTTTATTTTAATAGTTGATGAGTCAGCAATTACATTTTTGATTAGTTGACTCGTCAAACATTTATTTATTGATGTATGAGTCCATGGCTTGATATTAAGTCATTTTCAAAAGCTGTTATCGTAGATTGTATCAAAATAAACAGATTACTTAGGACCGAATGGGTTTGATTTACTACAAAGAGTATTTTACCACAGTGAAATAAATATTTAAAACCCAAGATGTGCTGTAAACATGATGAATTAAAAGGTTAGAAAATAATTTAGTTTTTCCCACAATGAGGTAATTTTAAGGTTGCAGTGCAGATTTACATACAAAAAAGGAAATAGCAGAAACTAGGCGTATCAAAAACAAATAGATTTTCGAATGAATCGCGATTCTTATTTGTAACGATTCTTAATCATCTCAAAAAATAAAAAATAGATTAAAAAAAAAAAATATATATATATATATATATATATATATATATATATATATATATATATATATATATATATATATATATATATATATATATATATATATATATATATATATATATCTTTCTTCAAACTGTCCTGTCCAACCTCTTAGGTAAATCATATTGTTGATGTAGATCAGGGGTCCCCAAACTTTTTGACTTGGGGGCCGCATTGGGTTAAAACAATTTGGCCGGGGGCCGGGCTTTATTTAATTGACTAATTAACTAATCACTAATTGACTGAAAGAAGGCGCACTTGCCACTGACGATGTCACGTAATCGATGGGAAAATACATTTTTAGACAATATGATTTGCCTGAATGGCTAGGAGACACCGGAAGTAACAAGTGGTAGAAAATGGATTAGAAAGGACATATTTTTTAAATAATAATTTAATATATATATATATATATTGATGGAACCAGATCTTTTCCATATATCCATATTTAAGTGTTACTTCTTTCCTTCCATAGTTGTATTACAAAATAGCTAGTATTCTTCCTTCTTTCTCTCTCATAGTAATGTGTGTCGGCCTTCTAGCAGTGGAATGCAGGGAGTAGAGATAACTCAAGAAGTAGTCTAAACAATGGGGGTGGGAGCGAGGGACGGATGGAAGAACACAGCACTTCCGTGGGTTTGAGGGGAGATCGATCTAGACTGGGCGATGGAATGCTTGTGTACTGGATTTGGTCTCACGTTTGTCTTCAAAGCTTTGAGAATAAACCACAAAATACCAACTACTGCCTGGTGATGAATTTAACCTTCAGCTTATTGCCATAAAAAGAATTTGGGAGTGACCAGGACCTTAAAATCCCTGGGAGGAAGAGCTGGTCAACGCAACAATATACATCTTTTTTTAACTTGTGACTTCCTGTGGGCCGGATTTTGGACTCTGGGGGCCGTAGTTTGGGGACCCCTGATGTAGATGATTTATATTTTCTGTACAGATTTACTTTAGAAAAGAGAAGTGTTGGATACTTCTCTTGTTGCCTTATTTGTATTTGACTTTATAAAATGTTTGGGTAGAATTTTATTAAACAAAATTAGTTTTCTTTTAAGAAATTTAACACAGCTTTTATAGAGGAATGTAGTTAATCATAGAACTGGCACCCAATGTTATTAAAAAGTATGGATTTTGAATCGAGAATCAATTTTGAATCAAATAGTTACAGCCGAGAATCGAATTGAATCGTGCGGTGCCCAAAGAATCACAGCCCAGGCAGAAACTATAAAATAAATAACACTAATACTGCACACGTGGGTCCACTTATTGTAATAAAACTGTTTTAATCTTGTACTGTCAGGATTATTAAACTGTAATGCATGATTAACATAAAGGTGTAAACACCAGCCGAGTCATACCAAAGACTATAAGAATGGGACCCATAACCTCCCTGCTTGGCACTCAGCAACATAGGGTTGGAGTTGGGGGTTAAATCACCAAAATGATTCCCGGGCGCGGCGCCGCTGCTGCCCACTGCTCCCCAAGGGGATGGGACAAATGCAGAGGACAAATTTCACCACATCTAGTGTGTGTGTGACAATCATTGGTACTTTAATATTTAATCTTTAATAAACATTACTTATAGTCAAAACATAAGTATCGCTGCATGCTCTTTAGTGCCGCACTAGTGGCTCCCTGGAGCATTTTTTCAAAAAGGATTGAAAATGGAAAAAGATGGGTAGAAAACAATTTTTTTGTTTTAGTATGTTTTTGTTTGAGGACAAACATGACACAAACCTTCCCAATTGTTAGAAAGCCCACTGTTTAATATGTTTGTGTGTATACTTCACCGATGAGAGTATTTGGTGAACATTGTTTTGTCCTACTAATTTCAGTGGTTCTTGAACTCTCCACAGTGTGGACTGTGATGCAACAGTTTGTTTACATGTAAAATCTTCCACTCCTTCTTTGTATCATTTTGTCCACCAAACATTTTATACTGTGCGTGAATGCACAAAAGTGCGCTTTGTTGATGTTATTGACTTGTTGGAGTGCTAATCAGGCATATTTGGTCAGTGCATGACTGCAAGCTAATCAATGCTAACATGCTATTTAGGCTAGCTGTATGTACATATTACATCATTATGCCTCATTTGTAGGTATATTTGAGCTCATTTAATATCCTTTAATTTTATCCTCTCTGTATATAATTTAGTTTTGCATGTCTCATGACACATTATCTGCATGTAATATTGGCTGCATTTTTGATAGTTGTTTGTTTTACATATTGTTCCAGACCACAGCAAACATTACCTAGCTTGCCAAAGATTGTTATGCATCTATGAAAATATTTTCCTTTTCCTTTAACTTGGACACACACATCTATACCTTTGGCCATTAAAAGCCAGTAATTTCCAGGAGTTATCTCACCTTCTGAGTAGCCTCTGATTTACTAATGGTTTCTAATGTTGTAAAAATGTGTAGAATAAATATTACATTTCAACATTTCTGTCAACGAAGATTTGCTTCAGCCTGCGACACATTTTGATAGTAGGCTATTATAGCTAATATAGACACTTACGTCATGTGTTGCCTTCATTATAAGACTTATTTACGGCTTTAAATTTTTTGCGGCAGATTTGTTTTTTGTATTTTTGGTCCAAAATGGCTCTTTCAACGTTTCGGGTTGCCGACCCCTGACTTAGGATCACCTCGGCAGCGGTGCTGATGAATATGACGCGGCAGCAGGGTGTTTCCGTTCATGGTGATCATGTATGTCGTGCTGACATGAAACATGGGCTCGGCTTTGCATATGGTACACTTCACTGACTGAACTTGCTCATTTCTATTAAAATGTTGACACTCTTTAGTTTTTGGGTTGAGATTTATCTCCAGTAACTCTTTTAGTTTATTTAGTTTATTATTTCTTCTTCGGTCAGTGGCCAACAAAATAAACAGTTGTACATAAACCAACAGTTGTACATTCATAATTGACAAAGTTGCAGACCGAAAGGGTTTAGGCTGAAGTTGAACACTTATTGCGCCTAACCCTATAAACAATGTCAAATACAAGATGAGCTTGCTAAAAATAGGAAACTTCCTTTACACAACATAAACACGTTTCAATTGTATACACACTAAAGACATGTGAAATATCCTTGTACACGTGTTAGTTAAACCTTTGTACCAATTATATACTACATACAAACAATTATACTTCCATTATTATTCATACCCCACATTTAGTTTGTAATTAACATTGATTCAAGAGTGATTTATTTTTCCAAGACATTTATCTTGAAGTTGTTTTTAAATGTGTGAATGGAACTGGAACATTTTAAGGAATCATCCAAGCTGTTCCACAGTTGAACCCCCCTGACAGAAACACATCTACTTTTTAAGCTCGTTCTTATGTTTGCTTTCTGAAAGACAGCTGAACCTCAGAGGTCATAGGGACTCTCCCTGGGTTTGAACCTCTCCTGTAGACACCCAGGCAGCATGTGGTTATGAGCTTTATACGTCACAATAGCAGTGTTGAGGTCAACAAGATCGTGCAGTTTTAATGTTTTTAATTTAATGAAAAGAGCATTGGTATGGTCATGATAATCAGAATAATTTACAATTCTAATGGCTTTCTTTTGAATTAAGAACATAGAGTTGATGTTTGATTTGTAATTGTTACCCCAGATTTCAACACAATAATTGAGATATGGGAGTATGAAATCATTTTATTGTTAGAATAATTGTTTTTAAGTTATCACAAAAACTTTGTGTTACATTGAGTGCCCGGTGAGAAGCAAAAGCTGTCTTTGAACCTATCAAGAAGAATGCTTGTAAAACTCCACTGTGTAGGGGGGAAGCAACATGAAGGTGTTCTGTTTTCTTTCATGTATTGTAATGAACAGAAAGATATTGTTTTAACCCAAGGACCACAAAGCGGAGAGAAGGCAGGATCTGCCCAAGTTCCAGACGACCTCTTTTTGAACCTCCTTTTTCAACTGTTTTACGAACCTCTTTTTGAAATCTTTTACGACCTTTTCTGTGAATTGTTTACGATCTTTTCTTTTGAATTGTTGTAATCAAAGGCGATGGCTGTTTCCCTTGGAAGCAGCTGTTGTCATGTGGTCAGAAAAAGTCCAAATAAAGGGACAGGCGTACAATTTTTGGCAGAGCGTAATGACACGGTACAAGGGTACAGATGTCCAAGCGTCTCTCCTCAAGTTGAGCCAAATTGAATTCTGTCTCTGTTTAATTATTTGCTTCTTGTCTTGTTTAATAGATGTCATCAGTGCTTGAACCTGTCATATATAACATGTTAAGAGCCTTTTGATTTACAGAGTTTTTAATTTTATGTAACATAGCAATCATTTTTGCCATCTTTGTCTTGAGTAAATTTATGTGCACTTTCCAATTTAAAGGCCTACTGAAATGATTTTTTAAAATTTAAACGTGGATAGCAGATCCATTCTATGTGTCATACTTGATCATTTCGCGATATTGCCATATTTTTGCTGAAAGGATTTAGTAGAGAACATCGACGATAAAGTTCGCAACTTTTGGTCGCTGATAAAAAAAAAGCCTTGCCTGTACCGGAAGTAGCGTGACGTCGCAGGTTGAAGGGCTCCTCACATTTCCCCATTGTTTACACTAGCAGCGAGAGCGATTCGGACCGAGAAAGCGACGATTACCCCATTAATTTGAGCCAGGATGAAAGATTCGTGGATGAGGAACGTGAGAGTGAAGGACTAGAGTGCAGTGCAGGACGCATCTTTTTTCACTTTGACTGTAACTTAGGTACAAGCTGGCTCATTGGATTCCACAATCTCTTCTTTTTCTATTGTGGATCACGGATTTGTATTTTAAACCACCTCGGATACTATATCCTCTTGAAAATGAGAGTCGAGAACGCGAAATGGAGATTCACAGTGACTTTTATCTCCACGACAATACATCGGCGAAGCACTTTAGCTACGGAGGTAACGTGATAGCATCGTGCTTAACTGCAACTACGCCAGCTCTCATCTGCTCATCAACACCCGTGCTCACCTGCGTTCCAGCGATCGACGGCGCGACGAAGGACTTCACCCGATCATCGATGCGGTCGGCGGCCCGGAGACGGAGGAAGTCAAGGTGAGGACAGCGGCGCGCGCTGTAGCTTTCGACGACACCCCGGCCGCCATCAGAGTCGGCAAGAAACATACTGTATATTTCCCCAAAGTTACATACGTGACATGCACATAGCGACACGCACATACGGGCAAGCGATTAAATGTTTGGAAGCCAAAGCTGTAGTCACGGTAGCGCGTCAGCTATCCAACTCAAAGTCCTCCTGGTTGTGTTGCTGCAGCCAGCCGCTAATACACCGATCCCACCTACAGCTTTCTTCTTTGCAGTCTCCATTGTTAATTGAACAAATTGCAAAAGATTCACCAACACAGATGTCCAGAATACTGTGGAATTTTGCGATGAAAACAGAGCTGTTTGTATTGGGACACAATGTGTCCGAATACTTCCGCTTCAACCATTGACGTCACGCGCAAACGTCATCATACATAGACGTTTTCAACCGGAAGTTTCCCGGGAAACTTAAAATTGCACTTTATAAGTTAACCCGGCCGTATTGGCATGTGTTGCAATGTTAAAATTTCATCATTGATATATAAACTATCAGACTGCGTGGTCAGTAGTAGTGGGTTTCAGTAGGCCTTTAATTTGTCATCTATATAGATTCCCAAAAATGTGGTTGAATACACCCTTTCTATCTCCATAGCATCAATTCTTATGTGACACTGTATGTTATTGTTCCTATTTCCAAAAATGATATAGTTTGTTTTATTTAGGTTGATTGATAGTTTATTGGCATCAAACCATTGCTCTGTGTGTGCCCCACTTGCCCTGAAGAGCGGGTGGAGAAAGTAAATGAATCAACTCAAATAAATAAGTCAAGTGGCGGTTTATCAATTAAAATGTAATTAAAAAACACGTGGACAATAACAAATCTCTGTAGACATTTAATTATTAGTCACTGCAGCCCGAGTCAGAGTCAAAGGACACTTATCAACAAAAAAAACACAATTATGGAGAGTTTAGTCTGCAAACCAATGTCTGTTTTTGGACTGTGGGAGGAAGCAGTGAAAAGCCACTTGGTTTGGACTGTGACATACAGTACATTGTCAAATATTACCTTTCCAGATGGACGCAACGTAACAATTACCGGTATTAATTAGAAACCGCGGTAAAATGTCTGATGCTTAGAATTAGTTACACATTTTTATTAACGGAACACTGTGATCGATGGCTGCAGTTTGATGAAATGATGTTGTATGGCTTATTTCCTGGAAAAAACAGAACAATATTTACTATTTCTAGGTAAATTAATTCCGTATGTTTATTTATTTATTATCAGATACAGCTTAGTTAAAATATTGCAGTGTGTGTTTAAGTGCTTTTAGCACATTCAGCAATACTGTGATAATGATAGTAATAATAATTTTGAAAATGTTGGTCACAGAAACCATAATTTAAAAATTGTATATCGTTCCAAAACATGTACGATACTTAGGTATATGCACTATTTGATACATTTCAAAAACCAGAACCAGGCGATTTCATATTCATTACAATTCAAAATTGATTCAAACTGTTCAAGAATTTATTTTTAAAAATATATATTTTCAGCCCATCTATGTACTTACTTGCTTTGCCCATACTGTATGTCATACAACAGCCAAAAGAGGAGCTTTTATAATCTCATTGTGACCGGTTTTGAAAAGTTTTATTATAATTAAGGTACCAAATAATAAAATGCGAGAATCGAGAATGAATGAATCGAGAATGTATTCTGAATCGAATCGTCACCCGAAGAATCGGAATCCAATTAAATCCGAAGTTGTTGTAAAATTCACATCCCTAGCATACAAAGTTAAAGTGTCACTGATAGTCTCACTCACACTAGGTGTGGTGAAATTACCCTCTGCATTTGACCCATCCCCTTGTTCCACCCCCTGGGAGATGAGGGCAGCAGTGAGCAGCAGCGGTGGCCACGCCCGGGAATCATTTTTGTGATTTAACCCCCAATTCCAACCCTTGATGCTGCATGCCAAGCAGGGAGGTAACGGGTCCCATTTTTATAGTCTTTGGTATGACTCGGCCAGGGTTTGAACTCCTGACGTACCGATCTCAGGGCAGACATTCTAACCACAAGGCCACTGAGCAGGTTAAAGCATCCTTCTGAGAACCAAAGTCTGCTGCAATGAATATTTATTTTTGCTGCGATTTTTTCTGGTCAGAATGGCAAATTTACAAATAAAAATAGCTCTGGTACGCAAAACACAACTGTACACTGCAGAGGACGTGGGTTCTCAGTAGGGTATACAATTGGTCTACAAGGCTTAATCGATTGAACCCAAAACCTAAATGTATATTCTGTTGCTTCGTATAATCGCTTTATGAGTGTAACGACCGCATTTCCAGGCTATAGAGCGCATCGGCATATAAGCCGCACCCACTAAATTTTAGAACAAAAAAAATATGTTTTCATATATTAGACTATAAGATACCGTATATACTGCAGATATATACACTGTGAAATTAGGTTTTTACACAAAAAAATTAAGTAAATGTTTATTTACATACTTTAATTGTTTCCACACGGTGCCTGTAACACGGCAGTAAAACGGCTGTTCAAACAAAACAGAAGTCATCGTCATGGACCCACTAGCTGCGGAAGCTAGCTCTCCAATCAGCTAAACAGACTCAATAACTCTATGGTGACATTTTGGTGAAAATAAACAACTGGAACAATACAAACAGAATGCCATAGTAAGTTAATAATACTAACACAGACACTTGTAAATCGTTTAGCATATTAGCATATTATAAGGGACGGTGTGGCGAAGTTGGTAGAGTGGCTGTGCCAGCAATCGGAGTGTTGCTGGTTACTGGGGTTCAATTCCCACCTTCTACCTTCCTAGTCACGTCCGTTGTGTCCTTGGGCAAGACACTTCACCCTTTGCCTCTGATGGCTGCTGGTTAGCGCCTTGCATGGCAGCTCCCGCCATCAGTGTGTGAATGTGTGTGTGAATGGGTGAATGTGGAAATACTGTCAAAGCGCTTTGAGTACCTTGAAGGTAGAAAAGCGCTATACAAGTATAACCCATTTATTATTATTTATTATTTAGCTAAAGCTAACAGGGCTAGCTTGATTGCATTACGATAGCACGTACAAATATGCATGAAAACTCTCCTACAGATATCTCACATGGGACGGTTTAGTAAGTAAGATTTGTTTTAGTTAAATTGTAAAACTTGCAAACATTGCCTGGAGTGACGAATGAAGAATCCATACGAGTAAAAACGCTACGGATGGCTAGAAGACGGAACTGCACTTCTACTTCTGGTTGAAAGCTTAGTCTAAACCAGTGGTTCTCAAACCACCTCAGAAAACAATTGGCTCTCCAAGTACCACCATAATGACCAACAATAAAATACAGTGGTGTAGTAGGTCTAAGTATTAATTAAAAACAAGGCAGATAATTTATTTAACAAGTATATTGTGGAGGGGGCGTGGTCTGCGGGCCTGCCGCGGAGCAGGGTGTGTAAGGACCGGCCTCGAAGTCAGCGGCAGGTGAGTAGATTGCCTAGCTGGGGCTTGTTATATAATTACCTGTCGCCCTTATTAGCAGCAGCCGGAACGAGAGACGTGGTTGGAGTGGCTGGTGAGCGGACGCATGAGACTGAGAGAAATTTTTACTGGAAAGCAAAACCCTACCGCTATATGAAAATAAAAGACTTGTTACCCAGACTACCGGGCCCACGAGAGCATCTTTGTGGTCAGAAGAACCCACAGGAGGGCAACCTCCACATATATTTAATATTCTTGGCCACTGTAACAATACATTCCTTTTGAACAGTAAAACTGGTTGAATATATGACAATAAAACACTGTACATTAATCACTTGTGGTTTGAGATTCACTTGTCTCAACAAGGGCAATGCACCACTGCAGCACCTGCAGTGAGCAAACTTGTCCAAAAGATGGCGCCATAGCACAAACAATAACACATGTATTTAGTGTTGTTGCTTGTTCTGTGTTGTTTTTTTTAAAACTATTTTCAAATCCTTAAATTAACCGCACCGTTATATAAACCGCATGGTTCCAAGCGTAGCGGCTTATAGTCTGGAAATTACAGTATTTTAAAATTGTGCCTAAATAGTGGCCATCTTGGAAGGGAGGAGCTTTTCCATTAAAGGCCTACTGAAATTAAATGTTTTTATTTAAACGGGGATAGCAGATCCATTCTATGTGTCATACTTGATCATTTCGCAATATTGACATATTTTTGCTGAAAGGATTTAGTAGAGATCGACGACGATAAAGTTCGCAACTTTTGGTCGCTGATAAAAAAAAAAGCCTTGCCTGTACCGGAAGTAGCGTGACGTCACCGGAGGAAGGACTCCTCACATTTCCCCATTGTTTACACCAGCAGCAAGAGCGATTCGGACCGAGAAAGCGACGATTACCCCATTAATTTGAAAGATTCGTGGATGAGGAACGTGAGAGTGAAGGACTAGAGTGCCGTGCAGGACGTATCTTTTTTCGCTCTGACCGTAACTTAGGTAAAAGGGCTCATTGGATTCCACACTTTCTCCTTTTTCTATTGTGGATCACGGATTTGTATTTTAAACCACCGCGGATACTATATCCTCTTGAAAATGAGAGTCGAGAACGCGAAATGGACATTCACAGTGACTTTTATCCCCACGACAATACATCGGTGAAGCACTTTAGCTATGGAGCTAACGTGATAGCATTGTGCTTAAATGCAGATAGAAACAAAAGAAATAAGCCCCTGACTGGAAGGATAGACAGCAGATCAACAATACTACTATCAGGAGACACCGAACCAAACACTGGACCTGTAACCACACGGTTAATGCTGTGCCGCCTGTCGAAGCCTAGCAATGCTGTTGCTAACGACGCCATTGAAGCTAACTTAGCAACGGGACTTCGTCAGAGCTGTGATAAAAACATTAGCGCTCCACCTACGCCAGCCCTCATCTGCTCATCAACACCCGTGCTCACCTGCGTTCCAGCGATCGACGGCGCGACGAAGGACTTCACCCGATCATCGATGCGGTCAGCGGCTAGCGTCGGATAGCGCGTCTGCTATCCAACTCAAATTCCTGCTGGTTGTGTTGCTGCAGCCAGCCACTAATACACCGATCCCACCTACAGCTTTCTTCTTTGCAGTCTCCATTGTTCATTAAACAAATTGCAAAAGATTCACCAACACAGATGACCAGAATACTGTGGAATTTTGTGATGAAAACAGAGCTGTTTGTATTGTGATACAATGTGTCAGAATACCTCCGCTTCAACCATTGACGTCACGCGCAAACGTCATCATACATAGACGTTTTCAAACCGGAAGTTTCCCGGGAAATTTAAAATTGCACTTTATAAGTTAACCCGGCCGTATTGGCATGTGTTGCAATGTTACGATTTCATCATTGATATATAAACTATCAGACTGCGTGGTCGGTAGTAGTGGGTTTCAGTAGGCCTTTAAAGGTAATGCATGTAGTTGACAAGTGCTGACTTTTTTTTTTAGCTAATTTAGCTAAAAAAAAATACTAAAATACTGTAACTGATAGCTGCAGTCTTACAAGGTTCAACTGTTAAGTTGGTACTTAAGTTAAAGTACCAATGATTGTCACACACACTAGGTGTGGTGAAAGTTGTCCTCTGCATTTTACCCATCCCCTTGTTCATCCCCTGGGAGGTGAGGGGAGCAGTGGGCAGCAGCGGTGCCGCGCCCGGGAATCATTTTTGGTGATTTAACCCCCAATTCCAACCCTTGATGCTGAGTGCCAAGCAGGGAGGTTATGGGTCCCATTTTTATAATCTTTGGTATGACTCGGCCGGGGTTTGAACTCGCAACCTACCGATCTCAGGGCGGACACTCTAACCACTAGGCCACTGAGTAGATGAACAAAGTCATCATAAATTATGTTCTGTTTTCTTATCTCCGTCTTCGGAACCGAGCATAGTCTGCATGAATAAGTGGTGTTCAGGGTGTGTGTATTGGGGGTGGAATTGAGGGCAAGGTATGCTGCACACACCCTAACAGGTACATCATATCCTTCACCGCTAAAGGCTTTGGACAAATTATGCACATGAGCCGTGAAATAAGCAAACTGCGGGACATCTTTGGAAGCGTCAGAAAATGCCTTGGAGGAGGGTATTTGGTTTAAAAGTAATGGCCGGAACAGGACACCTCGACCCTCTGGTCAACAGTCACTCGGCGTGATGGCACATGTAGGACCCTCGTGGAGATAATGGACAACTATCAAGAGACCTCCTGCTGCTTGTACATTAGCACAACACTTAAGGGGTTTTTAAACATAAAATAAAAAATGAAAAAAGATCAAAATAAATGATGGCATACTTGAACATTTGATGAGATGATTGTGTAACCGCGGGACATTTCGTGACCGAGATCATGATCCGTACGGATCATTACTGTACTTTCCAAGCGTACAAAGGGGACGAAGGGCGGAGAAGACACATTTAATTGCCTTTTACAGCGCGGTGAGTCACTCCAGCAACGTTTGTTGTCGTCTCCAACCCTGAGTGAGGAGGAAAATCAACTTGGAACCAGAAAATACTATTTAGACTAGAGATGTCCGATAATGGCTTTTTTGCCGATATTCCGATATTGTCCAACTCTTAATTACCGATTCCGATATTAACCTATACCGATATGCCTAATTTTGTTGTGATGCGCCGCAGGATGCATTAAACAATGTAACAAGGTTTTCCAAAATAAATCAACTCAAGTTATGGAAAAAAATGCCAACATGGCACTGCCATATTCATTATTGAAGTCACAAAGTGCATTATTTTTTTTTAACATGCCTCAAAACAGCAGTTTGGAATTTGGGACATGCTCTCCCTGAGAGAGCATGAGGAGGTTGAGGTGGGCAGGGTTGGGGGGGTAGGGGTTTAACAGGGGTGTATATTATAGCGTCCCGGAAGAGTTAGTGCTGCAAGGGGTTCTGGGTATTTGTTCTGTTGTGTTTATGTGGTGTTACGGTGCGGATGTTCTCCCGAAATGTGTTTGTCATTCTTGTTTGGTGTGGGTTCACAGTGTGGCGCATATTTGTAACAGTGGTAAAGTTGTTTATACGGCCACCCTCAGTGTGACCTGTATGGCTGTTGACCAAGTATGAATTACATTCACTTGTGTGTGTGAAAAGCCGTAGATATTATGTGACTGGGCCGGAACGCAAAGGCAGTGCCTTTAAGGTTTATTGGCGCTCTGTACTTCTCCCTACGTCCGTGTACACAGCGGCGTTAAAGTCATAAATTTTACTTTTTGAAACCGATACAGATAATTATATTACATTTTAAAGCATTTATCGGACTGCCGATATTATCGGACATCTCTAGTTTTAAATATTTATTTCACGGTGGTAAAATACTCTTTGTTGTAAATTAAAACCATTCGGTCCGAAGTAATTTGTTTATTTTGATACAATCTGCGATAACAGCTTTTGAGAATGAGTTAATATCAAGCCATGGACTCATACATCAATGTTGACCAAGTATGCATTTCATTCACTTGTGTGTGTGAAAAACCATAGATATTATGTGACTGGGCCGGCACGCAAAGGCAGTGCCTTTAAGGTTTATTGGCGCTCTGAACTTCTCCCTACGTCCGTGTAGACAGCGGCGTTTTAAAAAGTCATAAAATGTACTTTTTGAAACAGATACCGATAAATTCTGATATTACATTTTAAAGCATTTATCGGCCGATAACATCGGCAGTCCGATATCATCGGACATCTCTAGTACAAAAGGACGGAGGGCGGAAAAGACACATTTAATCGCCTTTTACAGCGCGGTGAGTCACTCCAGCAACGTTTGTTGTCGTCTCCAACCCTGAGTGAGGAGGCAAATCAACCGGGAACCAGAAAATACTATTTTGACCTTTCACTAAAAAAGGCCCCTTTTGTTTTGTCATTTCCCCAGGAGCACTCACACAAGCAGAGGAAAAAAAACAAAAAAAACACACACACTCCCCTCCCCCCTTTCCGTATCGAAAAAGTCCAGACAAGGGACAATAACGATATTGTATTCCCTTTCATGACCGACGGTTGTGATGTAATTATGCTCTGCTGCCGCATGCTAATATTGGCCGGATGCTTGAGGTTCAGACAGGTAGATAAAAATACACATTTCAAAAGCATCTAATTTGAGACTTGAAGAAAGAAGGGACACACAAAGGATTGGGAATGTGCGTGTGCTCAGACAATGTCCATCACGGAGGACTGATTAGCTGACATTCATCACGTTCCCAGATCAATCAAAGTGCACGGCAAAGGATGTCATTTTCCAAATGCTCTCTGTCCTCCGACGCTTTAGTTTGTTCTGAATTTGCATAACAATCTACCGCAGTGTTCAGTATTCCGTGTTTGTGTGAGATGGACGAAGGGACCACATTAGTCAACCTCTGCTTTTGACCCGTGGACCAGGCAAGGTGGCTTATCTCTGGCTGGAGGAGCAGCTCTGGAGATCTATTGCTTTGTTCACTCAGCGTATCAGCTTAATTAAAAGCCATTGATTACACACTCCCTCTTTCGCTATCTTCCTCTGTACTTAAATGGTGAACAAGCTAACCCTTAAACAGCAGGATCCTCACGGTTCAAACTTACAATTACGCAGGAACCGCGATTTAAGAACATTTCTCAACGAGCCATTGCAAGGAGTTTAGGGATTTCAGCATCTACGGTCCGTAATATCATCAAAAGGTTCAGAGAATCTGGAGAAATCACTACACGTAAGCGATCATATTACAGACCTTCGATCCTTCAAGCGGTACTGCATCAAAAAGCGAGTTCGAACTATACGTTACTTTGTATTAAAGGCCTACTGAAAGCCACTACTACCGACCACGCAGTCTGATAGTTTATATATCAATGATGAAATCTTAACATTGCAACACATGCCAATACGGCCGGGTTAATTTATAAAGTGCAATTTTAAATTTCCCGGGAAATATCTGGCTGAAAACGTCTCGTTATGATGACGTTTGCGCGTGACATCACGGATTGTAGCAGACATTTTGGAACAGCACGGTGGCCAGTCGTCTGTTTTCCTCGCAAAATTCCACAGTATTCTGGACATCTGTGTTGGTGAATCTTTTGCAATTTGTTTAATGAACAATGGAGACAGCAAAGAAGAAAGCTGTAGGTGGGATCGGTGTATTAGCGGCTGGCTGCAGCAACACAACCAGGAGGACTTTGAGTTGGATAGCAGACGCGCTATCCGACGCTAGCCGCCGACCGCACCGATGATCGTGGTGAAGTCCTCCGTCTCGCCGTCGATCGCTGGAACGCAGGTGAGCACGGGTGGTGATGAGCAGATGAGGGCTGGCGTAGGTGGAGAGCTAATGTTTTTAGCATAGCTCTGTCGAGGTCCCGTAGCTAAATTAGCTTCAATGGCGTCGTTAGCAACAGCATTGCTAGGCTTCGCCAGGCGGGACAGCATTAACCGTGTAGTTACAGGTCCAGGGTTTGGTTCGGTGTCTCCTGATAGTAGAAGTAAAAGTAGTATTGTTGATCTTCTGTTTATCCTTCCAGTCAGGGGCATGTTTCTTCTGTTTCTATCTGCAGTTAAGCACAATGCTATCACGTTAGCTCTGTAGCTAAAGTGCTTCACCGATGTATTGTCGTGGAGATAAAAGTCACTGTGAATGTCCATTTCGCGTTCTCGACTCTCATTTTCAAGAGGATATAGTATCCGAGGTGGTTTAAAATACAAATCCGTGATCCACAATAGAAAAAGGAGAAAGTGTGGAATACAATGAGCCCTTGTACCTAAGTTACGGTCAGAGCGAAAAAAGATACATCCTGGCGTCCTGCACTGCCCTCTAATCCTTCACTCTCACTTTCCTCATCCACGAATCTTTCATCCTCGCTCAAATTAATGGGGAAATCGTCGCTTTCTCGGTCTGAATCGCTCTCGCTGCTGGTGGGAATGATTGTAAACAATGTGCAGATGTGAGGCACTCCACAACCTGTGACGTCACGCTACTTCCGGTACAGGCAAGGCTTTTTATCAGCGACCAAAAGTTGCGAACTTTATCGTCGATGTTCTCTACTAAATCTTTTCAACAAAAATATGGCAATATCGCGAAATGATCAAGTATGACACATAGAATGGACCTGCTATCCCCGTTTAAATAAGAAAATTTCATTTCAGTTGGCCTTTAAAAATGGCAACAGCGGCATATGCATGTGCTTGTACGAGCCAGTCTGCCCCACAACAAGAGGATAGCAAAAAAAACAAAAAACAAACCTTTGGGTAAATTTACACCATATATGGAGAGATATGCTGACGTCACATTTTGGATTAACGTCACAAATTGGGCAAATTACGTTCGGCTCGTTTCCTGGAAGTATGAAGGAAGGCAAAATTGTTAATAAAGATCTCATTTTCGGGACTTATGCAGATGTCAAATACACAACAGCAGGTACAAAAAGTTAGGAAAGGTTGGTTTTGCATAATAGTGCCCCTTAAAAACGGTAATACTACCAGTCGGGAGTTTTACCGCGGTTATCATTAATACCATTTATTGTTACATCCTTAGTGTGTATGTTATTTAGAAAACATATATATGTGTGAGTTTCACATTCTTTTTAAAAAAGTGTGTATGTGGGATTTATAAACACACTATCTGAATTAGTCAGCCTGTTGTTTGCAAAGGGCTGTGAACTCTGAAACCACAAGGGCAGGAAGTAAACATTTCCAAACGTGAGCTTGGATTGATGATGATTGAACCTGGCATTTCAACTCATTCACCGGAGCTATCCCACTGTGGGAAGACCGTAGTCACAATGACCATCCAACCATTTTTCTATAGCATGTATCCTGTTCAGGCTCACAATGAAGCTGGATCCTAGCTCCTTTTTTATCAGTTCAGTATTATATTTTTCTAAATAGATGTGTTTAAGTAATGCCACAGAACACCAATCATGAATATATTGCTTTATCTGCACAGCCAGTGAGAGTTTTATTGACATTTCAAACACACTTCTCTTTATTGCCACTACTCATTGGCCATCAATCCCCCAAAAAGCCATTACTATGACTTGTAGTGTATGATGCACAACAAACACTGCTCTAATGTGACATAAAAACGGTGAAGAATTTAAGGAAACGTTTAGAGTTAGAGTTGTTTAAATCACGGTGATCAACTTCTTTCAGACACGCTCCGAAGTTCATACTAAGGTCTCTAAAGGTTGGTTGGTACAGGCAAAGATTTTCAGAATCTTAAGATATGTATTATCTGTTACTGACCCTACACATAAATAGACTAATCAGGCAGTTTTGATCTTTGTAGTGTGGTGTGCTACAATATTAATACCAACACAGCACACACATAGAGTGTCTGTCCCATGTTCTGGTTCGACCACTAGGCCAGTGGTGCTGTTAAAGGCCTACTGAAATGAATTTTTTTTATTTAAACGGGGATAGCAGATCTATTCTATGTGTCATACTTGATCATTTCGCGATATTGCCATATTTTTGCTGAAAGGATTTAGTATAGAACAACGACGATAAAGATTGCAACTTTTGGTATCTGATAAAAAAAAAGGCTTGCCCCTACCGGAAGTAGCGTGACGTAGTCAGTTGAACATATACGCAAAGTTCCCTATTGTTTACAATGATGGCCGCATGAAGTGAGAGAGATTCGGACCGAGAAAGCAACAATTTCCCCATTAATTTGAGCGAGGATGAAAGATTTGTGGATGAGTAAAGTGCAAGTGAAGGACTAGTGGGGAGTTGAAGCTATTCAGATAGGGAAGATGCTGTGAGAGCCGGGGGTGACCTGATATTCAGCTGGGAATGACTACAACAGTAAATAAACACAAGACATATATATACTCTATTAGCCACAACACAACCAGGCTTATATTTAATATGCCACAAATTAATCCTGAATAAAAACACCTGCGTGTTTGTTACGCTAGCTCCTAGCTCCTCTGCTAGCTCCTAGCTCCATAGAACACGCCAATACAATTCAAACACCTGATCAACACACACAATCACTCAGCCCAAAAGACCGTTCACCTAACCCAAGGTTCATAAAGCTTATATATTTTTAAAAAGTTACGTACGTGACGCGCACATACGGTCAAGCTATCAAATGTTTAGCAGCCAAGGCTGCATACTCACGGTACCTGATATTCAGCTGGGAATGACTAAAACAGTAAATAAACACAAGACATATATATACTCTATTAGTCACAACACAACCAGGCTTATATTTAATATGCCACAAATTAATCCTGCATAAAAACACCTGCGTGTTTGTTATGCTAACTCCTAGCTCCTATGCTAGCTCCTAGCTCCATAGAACACGCCAGGACAATTCAAACACCTGATCAACACACACAATCACTCAGCCCAAAAGACCGTTCACCTAACCCAAGGTTCATAAAGCTTATATATTTTAAAAAAGTTACGTACATACGCAAAAAAAAGTTGCGCACATACGGTCAAGCGATCAAATGTTTAGAAGCCAAAGCTGCATACTCACAGTAGCACGTCTGCGTCTTTGTCATCCAAATCAAAGTAATCCTGGTAAGAGTCTGTGTTGTCCCAGTTCTCTACAGGCGTCTGTGTATCGAAGTCAAAAGTCCTCCTGGTTAGAGTCTCTGTTATCCGAGTTCTTCCATCTTGACTGCATCTTTCGGGAATGTAAACAAAGAAGCGCCGGCTGTGTACTGTTGTTGCTGACTACGTTCGAAAAATACGTCCATTTCGCACCGACAACTTTCTTCTTTGCTTGCTCAGCTTCCTTCTCCATAATGCAATGAACATGATTGCAACAGATTCACGAACACAGATGTCCAGAATACTGTGGAATTATGAAATGAAAACAGAGCTTTTTCGTAGTGGCTTCAATGTGGAAGGCATACCCGTGTTCGCCGGGCTACGTCACGCGCATACGTCATCCTCAGAGGCGTTTCGAACCGGAAGTTTAGCGGCAAATTTAAAATGTCACTTTATAAGTTAACCCGGCCGTATTGGCATGTGTTATAATGTTAAGATTTCATCATTGATATATAAACTATCAGTGGTCGGTAGTAGTGGGTTTCAGTAGGCCTTTAACTTCGTGTACGAATCGATTCTTTTGAACGGCTCTTGTAGAGGAACGATGAGAACCGATTTGCAGCTGCGATCTGTTCGTTTGGGAAGCCTTTTTCTATGCACATGCAGGATCTGCACTTCAGTCAGAGTAAAAAAAAAATCATAGCTTGCCTAGTTTATTGTTCTGATATGTAAAGTCATTTTGTTTTCATATTTTTATTATGTCTTAAATTTTATTCATTCTTTTTATATACATGTTTTTCTTAATTATTTGTGTTTTTATTTTTGTTTTGTTAAAATGTTCTTGTGCTAAAAGGTTTTTGGATGAAGGAATATACAAAGATGACAACAAAAAATACATAGCCCATTTTTCAGCATAATAGAAATATATTGGTTGAAATGCGTATTATTCTGATCCACATTTCATCTTATGACCGCTACCAGTGATTGTTTCTTTCATTTAAAAAAAAGAACTACAATAACGAGTCAGTCTTTTATACGGCTCTTTAAAAAGGAACGTTTCCTCAAGATCAATTCATGGATCCCATCTCTACTCTAGTCCTCCGAGCCCAAAATCTAATGTGAACAAACCTGATTTAACAAAATAACAAGTAGAAGAAGAAAAATATGAAGTAGAACAAAAACAACTAGAACAAGAAGAAGAAGCACAAGAAGAAAAAGTACACAAAGAATAAGAAGAAAAACAACAACAAAAATAACAAAAACAAGAACACAAAGAAGAAGGATATTACAAAAAAGATAAAGAACAAAAAGAAGAAGAAGAAGAAAAACAAGAATAAGAGGAACATGAATAAGAAGAACAAGTAGAAGAGGAACAAGAGGAAGAGGAAGAAGAAGATGAAGAAGAAGAAGACAAAAAAGAAGAACAAGAACAAGATGAAGAAGAAGAAAAAGACAAAGAAGAAGAACTAGAAGAAGATGAAGAACTAGACAAAGATGAAGAAGAACAAGATGAAGAACAAGAAGAAAAATATGAAGTAGGACAAAAACAACAAGAACAAGAAGAACAAGAAGAAAAAGTACACAAAGAATAAGAAGAAAAACAACAACAAAAATAACAAAAACAAGAACACAAAGAAGAAGGATATTACAAAAAAGATGAAGAACAAAAAGAAGAAGAAGAAGAAAAACAAGAATAAGAGGAACATGAATAAGAAGAACAAGTAGAAGAGGAACAAGAAGAAGAGGAAGAGGAGGAAGAAGAAGAAGACGAAGAAGAAGAAGACAAAAAAGAAGAACAAGAACAAGATGAAGAAGAAAAAGACTAAGAAGAAGAACTAGAAGAAGATGAAGAACTAGAAGAAGATGAAGAAGAACAAG
Organism: Entelurus aequoreus; assembly: GCF_033978785.1. Taxonomy (NCBI): domain Eukaryota; kingdom Metazoa; phylum Chordata; class Actinopteri; order Syngnathiformes; family Syngnathidae; genus Entelurus; species Entelurus aequoreus. Next base: position 68,806,050 of record NC_084743.1, on the reverse strand, counting down.
AGCAAAAAGAAGAACAAGAAAAACAAAAATACTAGAAGAAGAACAATAGGAAGAGGAAGAAGAAGAACAAGAACAAAAAGAATAACAAGAAGAACTAGAACAATAACAAAAACCAAAAAGAACAATATAAAGAAGAAGAACAAGAAGAAAAAGAAGAAGAACAAGATGAAGAACAAGAGAAAAAAGAACAAGAAAAACAAAAAAAACTAGAAGTATAAAAAGAACAATAACAATATGAAGAGGAAGAAGAAGAACAAGAGCAAAAAGAATAAAAAGAAGAACAAGAAAAATAACAAAAAAACAAGAAGAAGAACAAGAAGAAGAACAACAAGAACAAGAAGACCAAGAAGAAGAAGAAGAAGAAGACCAAGAGGAACAAGACCAAGAAGAAGAACAAGACCAAGAAGAACAAGAAGAAGAACAAGAAGAGGAACAAGAAGTCAGAATGAATGGCTACAATGAGCATGTTTAGCATTGCACAGCTTTTTGAAAGGTAACTGCTTTCAATATCAATCCACAAGTGGAGCTAATGTGGTGACGGGGCCTAGATGTCAAATATGACAGCTTCCACAGGCGTGGCAATCCTGGATTGAAAGGAAAGACTGAACCATGGTTTATAGAGATTGAGTACACACTGCAGGGGTGATCAGCTATTCATGACATTTCATATTTTCTGTGTTGCTGTGTCATTTTTCCTTTTTAACTGATGGCAGATCAACCTTCCCTCCCATTTTCCTTTTTAAATACAACACTTTCTTCATCCAAAAGCAATTCAGATTGAGTCGTGGTTGGAGGGCATTTGAAATGAACTCCTCAAAGGCCCTGCTTAGGAAATGAAATTGCTTTGCCTCATACAGTTCCACCGTGCATATTAATGAGCAACGAGCAGAAGGATTCGTGCAGCGACACAAGACTAATCATGCATCCAACTCCCATACATCCACTAATTGGACTCTACATATTCAGTCATTGGTTTTGGACCATTACCTCCATGGTACCTTGGTGCTATGGACCATAAAACGGATTTTAGGTACATAGCAGGGCTTTAAAATGGACGACCGGGTTATTGTGTGATTGCTTGGGGAGTCAATGTTATGTCATAGAAAATAATCTGTCACAGTCCACATGACAGGTCAGACTTTAGGTATGGGTTCCCATTATGGTGTCTGGTGTGGGACTCTTATTTTGTGGGTTTGTTTCCCGTTTTGCACCACAGGAAGCACCTAAGTGATTTGGATTAGAATGGGGTGCAAAATTTCTGGAAAGTTTCCTATAAATTTTAAAGTGGAACTGTACTTTTTATGGAATTTTGCCTACCTTTCACAATCTTACGTCATACAAAAACATACGGCCACAGGTGTATAAAATCAAGCACTTAGGCATGGAGACTCTCAGGAGCTGATTTCCAGCGTGGAACTTTCATAGGATGCCACCTGTGCAACAAATCCAGTCGTAAAATGTCCTCGCTCCTAAATATTCCAAAGTCAACTGTCTGCTTTATTATAAGAAAATGGAAGAGTTTGGGAACAACATCAACTCAGCCACGAAGTGGTAGGCCACATAAACTGACAGAGGGCTCAGCGGAGGAATTATGGTGTGGGGTTGTTTTTCAGGAGTTGGGCTTGGCCCCTTAGTTCATGTGAAAGGAACTTTGAATGCTCCAGGATACCAAAACATTTTGGACAATTCCATACTCCCAACCTTGTGGGAACAGTTTGGAACGGGCTCCTTCCTCTTCCAACATGACTGTGCACCAGTGCACAAAGAAAGGTCCGTAAAGACATGGATGACAGAGTCTGGTGTGGATGAACTTGACTGGCCTGCACAGAGTCCTGACCTGAACCCGATAGACCAGTGGTCCCCAACCACTGGGCCACGGCCCGGTGGTTGGTACCGGGCCGCAGAAGAATTTTTTATTATTATTTTTTTTTATTTTTTTTTTTATTTTTATTTTTTTAATTAAATCAACATAAATAACACAAGATACACTTACAATTAGTGCACCAACCCAAAAAACCTGGACATGTTTCAAACATTGGCGGGGTTTTTGCGTGAGACTGAGCCTGCGCCTTCATTCACCAAGCTGCTGCACGATCACCTGTCTGTGCTTTTAAAAGAGTTTGAGCGCTACTTCCCAACTTCAAAAGACCCACGAACTGCCAAGGAATGGATCCGCGACCCATTTGTCAACAAAGCAGATGAATCCAGCATGTCTATGCAAGAAGAAGATCAAATGCTGGAGATCGCAAATGACGGCAGCCTTAAAGGCCTACTGAAATGAATTTTTTTTATTTAAACGGGGATAGCAGATCTATTCTATGTGTCATACTTGATCATTTCGCGATATTGCCATATTTTTGCTGAAAGGATTTAGTATAGAACAACGACGATAAAGATTGCAACTTTTGGTATCTGATAAAAAAAAAAGGCTTGCCCCTACCGGAAGTAGCGTGACGTAGTCAGTTGAACATATACGCAAAGTTCCCTATTGTTTACAATGATGGCCGCATGAAGTGAGAGAGATTCGGACCGAGAAAGCGACAATTTCCCCATTAATTTGAGCGAGGATGAAAGATTTGTGGATGAGTAAAGTGCAAGTGAAGGACTAGTGGGGAGTTGAAGCTATTCAGATAGGGAAGATGCTGTGAGAGCCGGGGGTGACCTGATATTCAGCTGGGAATGACTACAACAGTAAATAAACACAAGACATATATATACTCTATTAGCCACAACACAACCAGGCTTATATTTAATATGCCACAAATTAATCCTGCATAAAAACACCTGCGTGTTTGTTACGCTAGCTCCTAGCTCCTCTGCTAGCTCCTAGCTCCATAGAACACGCCAATACAATTCAAACACCTGATCAACACACACAATCACTCAGCCCAAAAGACCGTTCACCTAACCCAAGGTTCATAAAGCTTATATATTTTAAAAAAGTTACGTACATACGCAAAAAAAAGTTGCGCACATACGGTCAAGCGATCAAATGTTTAGAGGCCAAAGCTGCATACTCACAGTAGCACGTCTGCGTCTTTGTCATCCAAATCAAAGTAATCCTGGTAAGAGTCTGTGTTGTCCCAGTTCTCTACATGCGTCTGTGTATCGAAGTCAAAAGTCCTCCTGGTTAGAGTCTCTGTTATCCGAGTTCTTCCATCTTGACTGCATCTTTCGGGAATGTAAACAAAGAAGCGCCGGCTGTGTACTGTTGTGGCTGACTACGTTCGAAAAATACGTCCATTTCGCACCGACAACTTTCTTCTTTGCTTGCTCAGCTTCCTTCTCCATAATGCAATGAACATGATTGAAACAGATTCACGAACACAGATGTCCAGAATACTGTGGAATTATGAAATGAAAACAGAGCTTTTTCGTATTGGCTTCAATGTGGAAGGCATACCCGTGTTCCCCGGTCTACGTCACGCGCATACGTCATCCTCAGAGGCGTTTCGAACCGGAAGTTTAGCGGCAAATTTAAAATGTCACTTTATAAGTTAACCCGGCCGTATTGGCATGTGTTATAATGTTAAGATTTCATCATTGATATATAAACTATCAGACTGCGTGGTTGGTAGTAGTGGCTTTCAGTAGGCCTTTAAAAGTGTATTTCAGACAAAAACTCTGCCTGTTTTCTGGATTAAAGTCATGGCAGAATACCCCGAGATCGCCACCACAGCACTGAAAACACTGTTGCCATTTCCAACATCCTATCTGTGTTAAGCGGGATTTTCTGCAGTGACAGCCACCAAAACAAAACAACGTAGCAGACTGGACATAAGCAACACACTTCGGGTGTCTTTGTCTCCCATTACCCCCAGTTGGGACCGTCTCGTTGCAGAGAAACAAGCTCAGGGCTCCCATTGATTAAGCGTTACGGTGAGTTAAAAATCTCATGCACTTTATATTTGTTTTTAAGGTTGTATCTGCATCTTATTTTGAAGGCATGTAAACGTTACCATAGCAACGAAAATCAGAGCGCGTTTGGGCAGAGGGAGAGGAGGGAGAGGAGGAGCTTGTGAGTCGACTCGGGCACACAAACATGCAGGAGGCTTATCTGACGGTTCAAACTGACAACTTTATTTCAGCTGTTGAAAAATAACATTCATAATGAAAGTAGTGTGGAATTGCTAATTCTTGTCATTTATATATTTTTCCACGTGATTTTTTTATTTATGTAATGGGCAGAGAGGAAATTACCAGAGACGTTGATGTTATACTGATGTTATGTTGTTGGCGCAATGTGCTAATAAAGGTCCATATGAGTACACAGTGGATTCACGTTTATTATTTTACTTTTTTCATGGAAAAAAAAATAAAAATCCCCCCCCCCCCCCCTGCCGGGCCGCGGGACAAATTATCAAGCGTTGACCGGTCCGCAGCTACAAAAAGGTCGGGGACCACTGCGATAGACCACCTTTGGGATGAATTAGAACGGAGACTGATAGCCAGGCCTTCTTAACCAACATCAGTGTGTGACCTCACCAATGTGCTTTTGGAGGAATGGTGGAAAATTCCTATAAACACACTCCGCAACCTTGTGGACAGCCTTCCCAGAAGAGTTGAAGCTGTAATAGCTGCAAAAGGTGGACCGACATCATATTGAACCCTACGGGTTAGGAATGGGATGGCACTTCAAGTTCATATGCGAGTCAAGGCAGGTGGCAATATAGTGTATGTTTTTCTTTTTTAATGTAATTTGTAATATATGGCTAACAGTGTAGCAAATGGGAGTGATCTATTTCGCCTATGAAACACTCTAAAAAAACATCCAAAACCGCCAAAATTACTCCATTGACATCTCGTGACCTGAATATTAAAAGTATTATCTGTATTTTTTTATTATAAGCGCTAACATCGAGGAACTATTTTTAGCGGCGCTGTGGTCACACAGAGGTAACTAACAGCTATTGACATACTGAGCTGCTGCTGCATCGCCTCTGAGCTGGTAAAAGTGAACTCTAGATTATAAATCATGCATCTCACTTGTATAGTAGAAGGATGTGGCCATACATCAAGTTTGACATTGAACTTAAACTCGAAGATGGCGAGAAAGTCACGAAAAAAACGCTCCTTTTTTTTTAACCTGCGTGAGGATTATGATTCATTCTGCATCTAACCGGGAGGGTATGAACATCCCATTCGTTGTCATCCCAATAAGAGCTGACATTGTACAGTAAGTGATTGTTTTATTATGTTCGTAGTTTGTATATCTTGTTTAGAAGTTCACAGAATTGCTACTTGCTGGATCTGCTTATCACTCAGCTTCTAAAACTTGTAGCTCATCCTCCATATTTTCAGGCCCAAAAAATATAGGGTTATGGATTACCGTTTGTCCCAAAGTAGTCATTGTTGTCTCTCATAGACTCTGCCATGATTAGTAGCGTTGTTGTGGGTGAGGGGAAAAGCGAACGTTGTGATACGTCTGTGAAATTAATACGCCGCCGTGTGCCTAAAGTGAGCAAAATACGTAATACGTAAATATTACAAGTTATTATTAATGTGCCTGTTACTACATTACATATATATATACTTCCAGCATGTATATATAAACGTTGATAGAGGTGTTTTAATGATTTTTAGAGTGCTTTATAGGGGGAATAGAGCAACTTCCTTTGGCTTCATTGTTAGCTGACTTTTGCTAGTGTTTATTTACCAGTTAGAATTCATAAAAAAATAAAAACATAGTTGTGCTTGTCTCACATAAGGATTGCGAACAATAGGCAAAATTGCAAAAAATAAAAAAAATCCCCTTTAAATGTGATGATGATGTTAATCTGGGGAATTTTTGTAAATATTCCAAACTGGAAAATGTATTTATTTGATGAAACAGGGACTTCTTACCGGGAATGCATTTTAAAATTGAACATGATTTACAATCCATCAAATCCACAGTACGACACAACACAAAATTGCCCAGCTTAACTTCCTGCAAGTTTTTCAGGAGGTTTTCAGCTTTGCAACCCTATTTGTGATCAATGCTACCATTTATTTTAGATGGGTATGGAGCCAAAACACTGCCAGTAAGAAATTGACATTGTAGAAAAATTGCATTAATACCGATACACGTTTCAACAACAAATAAATACAAACATTGAAAACATTTTTTTTTTTACACTTTTAATGTTTTTGTGTGTTTCAAATGTTTTTTTTATGGTCAACTATTTTTTTTCACATTAACTTCTCTTTTTTTAAGTTTATTTTTTTTAATCGTTAAAAAAAACAATTGTGCATGTTTTGAGTTTCTTATGCTTCACGGATAGTGTTTTAGTCTTGGTATTCATCTGTTTTAATTTGCAAATTACATTAAAAGTACAAGATACTTGATAAAGAGAGAAAGAAAAACGATAAGAACATTTGAGTTGCAGGAACTTTTGTGGGGCTTCTGTGTGCTGAAGATCGCTGATTAGTAGTTGGTAGAGTGGCTGTGCCAGCAATCGGAGTGTTGCTGGTTACTGGGGTTCAATTTCCACCTTCTACCTTCCTAGTCACGTCCGTTGTGTCCTTGGGCAAGACACTTCACCCTTTGCCTCTGATGGCTGCTGGTTAGCGCCTTGCATGGCAGCTCCCGCCATCAGTGTGTGAATGTGTGTGTGAATGGGTAAATGTGGAAATACTGTCAAAGGGCTTTGAGTACCTTGAAGGTAGAAAAGCACTATACAAGTACAACCCATTTATCATTTATTAGTGAAACAATCTTGCAGTGTTTTTACACAGCACTAGAGTTTATACTACTATACCTGTTTAATGCTTATTTTTACGAGCTTTATTTCAATACGTGAAGCTACGACAAGTGGACGGACTCTTTCAAACATATTTATGGACAAATATAAATTATTCAGTCGGATTTCGAAGCGGTGACTCCAGCTGCTCACTGGTACTCAGTGACCTTTTTGAGAATGAACGTGAAATAGATGATGCAATAAGAGTGGAACGAAGGTCACATTCAATATATAATATCAAATATTTACTATTTAGATTGTAACATGTTGTAACAGTAGTCAGTGACATGCCATTTGTGTAGTTATTAGCCTCTACCCCAGTGACCCGAATGGTAATGCTAATAGGTGTTCATGTTGTAGCTGTGAGATAAACACTGACAGTTATTCTTTAGATATTGTTATTTACAGCAAAAGTGGAACACAAAGTTTCTCCTGACCCTCATGAATTATTCACCATTTACTAAAGGGACGATTCTTTAACTGTGTTGAACACTGTGGACAAAAAGCCTGAATTTGTATCTAAAATTCAGTACACCTTTTTATAAAATCATATTGTATTGCTTTGTATTTAATATACTTCCACTTCAGTGAAACAATCTCAGACCTAATATTGTCTGTTTATTTATGTGGTATCAGTGTAGAAATATACTGTTCCGCTCAGCCATAATTTAGCCTGATTTGTATAAACTACCCGGAACTGTGAAATTTGGTGGAGACACAAACCACACATTTCTACAGGATCCTTTAGTTCCAGAAACTAAAGGTTCCAGGAACTTAACGTTCCTAAACTTTTGGTGGAAATCAACCTTGACCTTGACTTTTCTGTAGATCTGCACAATCCTGAGGTAGCGCTAAATGCTAACATTGCACATTATGATATATTAATTTTTGTATGGAAGTAATAGCTAGCTTCTAATTGCCACAATATCCTCCGGAGAACCAGCGCCCACTGCCGTGGACAATTGTTTCTGGTCCATTACTTTTGTCAGAGTTACAAATTTCATAACACCAAAACAGCCCTGTTATGCGAAACCCAAATGTCCACTACTACACAGCTGGTTTTTAGGAGGATATTTTAAGTATCGGAAAAGTAAGGATGATACAGACACTGCTATGATTGTGTGTCCAGCTTAATTTAAGTTTGTTTATTTTTAGTGGTTTAAATGCAGTACCGTATTTTCTGGACTATAAGCCTCTACTTTTTTACAACACTTCTGGTAATACACTACAGTTAATTTTACACACATAGTCGCACACCAAACACACATACTGTAGTTTGGGTTATTTACACACTTTATTTATTATTTATATATATATATATAAATAAACAGAGTTAAACAACGCCTCTGTTGTCTTCTTCCCCTGTACATACAGTAACACCAGCGTCATTAGCATTAGCGAATATGCTAACACGAGTGTGTGTAAGAATTATTAACTTATAAAGGCATTCTTTTTGTATTGTTACAGTTTCGCTATCGAGTCTGTTCAACGGATCGAGGAGCTAGCTTCTGCAGCTAGTGGGTCCATGACGATGACTTCTGTTTTGCGTGATCCCCTATTTGGAAACAATTAAGGTATGTAAATAAACAAATACAAAATATTTCGTACCGGTATATACTGTATTTACGGCTTATAGTCCGGTGCAGCTAATATATGTAAACATATGTATTTATTTTTAAATTTGGTGGGTGCGGCTTAAATACTGGTGCACTCTATAGCCAAAAATACTGTACTTTTCTAAAGTAACCTGATCTCCACAAAAAAACACAACCTATTGAATGGTAATTTTGCCTCAGTCCCACAGGAGCCTCCCAGGTGAATAGAAGGAAAGTAAAAAGAGAGACAAGATGATAGAAGAAAATCATTTGTGGCACAAGACCACTCTACTTATTCCCCCGCCAGCCTCTGACCCCCGTCAAAAAAGCAATTCGATGTCAGCCTAGAGGCCCCGACCTTTCCTTATGCAATATATTTGGAAGCGGTCAGTCACAAGGAGAGAGAGCGCACTCCATCCAGGCAGATTAAAAATCCAATTCTAGGTAAAGAGTCTTTGTGAAGGAGCAAATGGAGAGTAGAATAAGGTTATCCAGTGTTTCACAGTGCAGGAATACGACGATTCTTCTACAATCTGTTGATCTAGGACACATTCACTTGTGCTTCATGGGTTAATAACTACATGAATACACAACTGCTACAAAAGTTTGTGACTGGAAAAAGACTACGTCAAGAGTTGTGATGTCATTCAGGGAGGTGAGTAATTCCGACACATTTACACAAGCAATCTTCCCCGGCAAAAATGTACTTTTAAGGCATTTAGAAATCAGTTTGTTCTTAATTATGAGAAATCCAATTGAATCACTGCCAGTTTAATTATGCTCGGTTTTTAAGTTGTTCTCCTGTTTGTGCAGTAACCATAATGCATTGAAAAGTGAGCATATGCACACAGAGAGATGTTCATACAAACAATTCAACCCTCCCCAGTCTCTGATTTAGGAAGTTGACATACTTTGTTGTTTTGTTCAATTTTATGTTTGCATATTTATTAGAAAATAAATACAGTTTTTTTTCGAGGACCTTCTTTGACAAAGGATGTTCGTAGTCAAATCTTACTGGTTAGATTTTGCCCATAATGGACCGATGGTCAACTGTGGGCAAAATATAACAAAATATTGCCGTTGTTTATTTATGTATTTTTTTGAAAGAGTACAGCTACCATAATAGGGATCCCCACAAAAAATAATAATAATAATAATAATAATTAGGGATTTTTTCCAAAAAAAAAAAAAAAAAGCTAAAACATGGACATGTCTATGGATTTTCTAATGTATCCAGGTCTTTGTATTGTCAGGGCATTCAATTGGCTGTTCAAATGTGCTGTTCAATTTGTCTTAGAAGACAGGCTTCATCAGTTCATGTTCATAGACTTCAATTAGTCAGATCTAGTCTAAACTTGCCTCTAGACTAGATATGTCCAATAAAAGACTGCTCAGATGAGTTTAAATGCTCTGTAAAAGCTAAAAGACTGAGCTGAACAAAGAAATGCTGTAAAAATAGAATGGTTTCGTGAGGTCCTTGAAACGGAACCTCCAGTGTCTGCTTCGACTCTGACTGGGCACCAAGAAGACAATCAAGCTTGACTGTCGAGAGCACGAGTGCCCAAACATTTTGCCTTCAAAGGCCAAAGTGAAAATGTTCCAAAGTTCCGCGGACCAAACAGCGATTTTTACCATGCAACAGCACCACCTCTTACCGCCATGTATAGAAATAAGTTGTGTGCCTAATTCAGTTAACATGCAACTCTGCATCTTTTATGTACATTTTTAACCTCAAAATCAAAAAGGTCACTTTCGGCAGATTTTTGCCATTTTCAGGTGTTGTTCTATAACCAGTTCCTCTAAGATATTTCATTTGATTGCTTTCAAACTTTACCCAGACAGATTAGACATATGGAGGATTCTGAATTTCAAAGCGCTTAGGTTGGTATTATAGGATGTGGGCAGAGCATGGCGACCAATATTATCCTTATCCATACAGCGTCAAAAAGTTACAACTTTACCAGAGAGCAGTAATCTCAAATTCAGACGCAACTAGTTAGGCTGCCCAAAAAATCTATAGATTGTACAATTTAAAAAAAACTGCCAGCTCAGTAACAAGAATTTTACCATAAAATTTACACCAAATTATTCTAAATTGAAGAACTGTACCACAGTTTTTACATTAAAATTCTGGTGACTGACCTGTTTTTTACTGTAAAATATAAGGGCATTTTTTTAAGGGCATTACTATGAATTGAAAGAGTATCACTGTTATTTTCATTACAAAATTCTGGCAATTCCTACTTTTTTTTTTTTTTTACCGTAAAATCTATGTTCCCTGTTTTTACAGTGCATTAGTGTAAATGGAAAAAAATGGTACTACTGATGGTTTTACGGTAGTTTTCTGGCGACTAAGCAGCCAGGATGACCTGTTCACAGTGGAGCCTTGCGAACATGCCATCAATGATAGTGCAGCTTGAAAGAGGTCAGTATGAATATGTATTAAATTCGTTAGTCACCTTTTGGCAGGCTAAACTAAATGACACAATGGGAAAAATTTGGACAGCAGCCCCCACTTTGGGCATCCCTGATCTACAGAAAGTGAACGTCGTAACAAGGTGTTGGTAGGTGAACTTGCAGAAGAATCATGATCAGTGCCAGAGGGGAGCAATGAGTTGTAGGTACACCGACACCCCTTGCCAAATTCCAGTACAACGGAGTCACGGGTACTCAACTGACATCCCTCCCTCAAAGAGGCCTGCACCCACAGGAATCAATAAGGAAATGGTTAAAAAAAACTGTCCAATGTTTACCAGGAATCCAAAATCCTGTTGGTTTTCAATCCGCATTCCTAATGAGTGCTACTTGGGCCACTCAAAGCATTGACAGTCATGTCCTCAAGTCACTCCTTAATCTTGTTCAAGCATGTGTCCATACATTATCCTATTCTCCTGTTTCTGACCCCAAAAATCATTTCCACCAGGATCCTGCCACCATAATGCTTCACTGTAGGGAGGATATTGGCCAGTTGATGAATGGTGCCTTATTTCCTCCTGACATGATGCTTGGTATTCAGGACAAGTGTTTATGTGACCAGAGACGTTTTGGTCTCATGGTCAAAGAACCCATTAGGTTCATTTTGCCAAACTTTAACTTTGCTATCATGTGGCTTCCAGCTGAGCCACTTGACTATAAGGGTCTAATTGGAGAAGGAGAACTTAATCGTAATGATCAGGAAGTGACCAACACTCTTCTCTCCTAATGGAAGTGAGGGGAATTAACTATATATACAGTTGTTGTGGGTCCAAATTACTATTTATGGATGCCCGAGACCACTGCACTGATTTGGTCCTTCAATGTTGCAGAAATTCCGTGGAACCTCGATTTCCACACTTAATTGGTCCTTGAACAGGGTTCATAAATACAATAGTTCATACATTTAAGCAATGTAAATATGAATAATGGAAATAGTTTTGTAACATAGTTTAGTAAAACTAACATAATATAAAGCGCAATACAATATTGTGTCAAAGACAAAGCAACAATTTGCTGAACTGTCCTGATTTTCAGCCGCCCTGCTGACACGCACACAGACTATCACTAGCCCTGTGGTGCACCCAGTTTGAAATCCCCAAACTCATTAACTTCAACAGCCTGGTCGCAACAGTGATTAGGAATAAAACAATCTAATCCATTTTACCTTTTCAGGGAATTATCTTGGTGAGCAGCAGAAGGAAGGGGGAGAAGGCAGTGCCGACAACTCTGTGGGTACTTCCTGCTTATCAATTGCTTTCTTTAGGACTCATATTGCGCCAACAAAATTAGTAAAATGCTATAAAAGGGTTAAAAAAAAACAATTAAAACACACTCAAAGTAGCTCCTAGCAGCACAGTAGCTAAACATAGCACTGCTGTGTGGATTGAATGAGCCATTGTGATCAGTCTGCCCACAATGGATGTGCTGCCGGGCACACAAAGGGTGAATAAAACAGTTGTACACTGAGGCCCTGTTTACACTAAGCCGGATAAGGTTATCCAGGGTAAATCCCACCTAACCTTATCCGTGTCCACACACAACAATGCCACCGTTTAAGACCCCCTGTCCCCCTCCGTCCTCCGGCGCAACGTGACCTAATACGCATGCGCGGAAAATGCACATGTCGTAGTCACCTCCAGTGTTGCTTTGTGTGCAAGTTCTTAAATTTAATTTATCTGAAAAATTTCCAGTGTTGTGGTATTTCAATTAACTGGAATCCAGAGTGCTGTGGGCCCTATTGTAGTGAATCACACCTGAGCCATCATAAATTAATCAAATCTTTATTAGACACGTAAACAATGTGATAAAGAACATTTTACATCAATCAAACTAGGGATCTAGATATCTGGTCAGGACACTCCTCACTCTTTTGCCTTTACCTTCATTGTCCATTCGTTTTTGGTGACTTTATATACCCTGGACCTAGACGTTGAGTATGCGCTATAAATGGCGGATAATAACTGATACAATCTGCTTTGCCAGTCCAAAAGCATTCGCTGTTTTCCGTAGTTTTCCCTTGACGGCCAGGTAATACAAAGCATGCGCTACCTTTTTAATCACATCCACAGGAGCCCACATTCTTGTTGACTCTCGTTCGACAAATGGATTAAGTTTTTCGCTAAGTAGAATCACAGGTGACCTGGACATTGGAAAGTTATCTTGCCGTCCGAGAAGTGTTGTATCCCAAATAACTGCAATCGCTTTCTCTTAAGGTATTCATGTATGATTTCCACAAGCGTCTGTACATGTAGAAGAATGAGAAACAAGGGCATGTCTGTCTGGATGACTCGCCTCCATATTTCCAGTGGTTAGCTCCGAGTTACGAAACCGCTTTATGATGAAGCTGGCTGTGGCGCATTCTTTCTGTTGTCACTTCCTGTGTGGGGCGCGTTCTTTCTGCCGTCACTTCCTCTCTGAACTCAGTTTGTAAGCGATCAATGAGTCCATACAAAGCTAAGTGTAGGAAATTCAAGAAATACACGGCGCACTTACCCGTGTAAAAATTTGTCCGAGAAGGGGGACCTTAAACGATGGTTTAGTGTGGCTGAAACGGGGCTTAGGCTAAATAATTATTTGTTTAAGGGGTCAAACGACTTAGTGGAGACATGGCCTTAGACAAGGTTCGTACAACAAAGCATTTTTCCTATGAGGTGTACAAACACCTCTTTTTACTTAATGGCTTGGTCAAATATGAGTCAAAACTGTGCTTTACCAGATCAAATACATAGGTGTACTCTAATTACGTTATAGAAACAACTTGAGCATGAATAAAGGAACCAGGATGCACCGGTCTATTTTAGGTTCCATAGCAAATAGGGTGAATTGTTATGCACATACAGTAAGACATCATTGTATAAAATTGTTTTGTTTCATGTTAGCATCTTGCATTTCAAAGGTTCACTTTTGTCTTTAGCAAAAAATGGGAATTCACAAATTGCTCAAATCTTTTACAAATGCCCATAATTAAATTCATACCACTTTGCCAATACCAATGTTTTTTTTGTCATTTTAGATGCACAAACTACAGCATTTCCAAAGAACCTGAGCATATAAATGTCATCAAAACACAAATAGAAGCCATGCAAATGTGCAAAACAAACTTGGATAAAGGCTCAATTCCTCCTCTGCACTTGCTTTTTCCCTACCTCCTTGGTTCTGCGCGTTCACGTCAATCAAAAGGCGTTCGAATTACCTACTAGGTAGGGGGGAACGACGAAATACCTCCCTAAAAGCGAAGTGAGCTCGCAGACCTCCCTACACTATCAAGAGCGAAGAGAAAGATGGCAGACTACAAACCCAGAGTAGCGTACAAACGTCAATAATAAGCGTGATTAATTATTTTCATAATAATGACACTGGTGGTTTTTGTCGGACTTCAAACCTTTGCACGTAAATATTGTTCTCATTCATTTAGGTCATTGTATTGTCAGGGCATTGAATTCATCGCAAATGAACTGTTTGGTTTGTCTGAGAAGACGTTTCTCCTTTCATCCAAGTTGGCATCATCAGTAAATGCTCATAGACTTAGGTTGGTCAGATCTAGTTTTAGGCTTGGATTGGTCAGACCTACTCTAGCCACTAGTGCCTAGGCCCAAGCACACCCTTCTGGCATTGGATTATGAATATTTGGGGTTTTGGCACCAGTCGCTAGACTAGATATGACCAACCTAAGTCTATGAGCATGAACTGATAAAGCCTACTCAGATGAGAGGCGAAACGTCTTCTCAGACAAACCAAACCATCCAGTGGCAATCGATAGAATGCCTTGAGATCACGTAAATATTGGGTTCAAACACAAATACACAGTTAAACACATTTTACATATGCCAGCACATATTTAGTCAAAACGTTGTCTTCTAAACGGTCTTCTTCTGAATAAAGACAGGTGAAAAAAAATAAAAAGAGCACAAGCAAAGCCCAACATCGCGAGTGACGCATCTTGAAAGTAAACAAATATTTGTCGCATCTGCCTTCTGTCACTGCTGACGTAGCGAGACTCGATTTAACGTCCGTATGCATACAGGCATATTTGCAATACTTCGCCATGGCACAAGATGCTAAAGCCAAGAAGGAGGGTCAAGTAGAAGAGGGGAGGCGAAGAAGGTAGAATTCAAATTGAACCACAATCCTAATCAGCTGAGGGCCTTAATCAAGGTTGTCTATCAGCACTGATCTTAGACAATTAATCGTTCAATGCTACACACACAAAGAGGATCTTTTTAAGAAAGAGACTTTCTAAACCTTTTATCGGTCTACGCTCCTCTCTGTGTGTCAGGAAACAAAGAAGAGATTAAGGGAGAAAGTAATCTGCTGCCTGGTGATGAGCCAGGGGATCCAGGGGCTCCTTGGCTACCTATGATAAGGCCACAGTCATCCCAAAACACCCACTGATGGGGTCCAGGCTCACACACTAGCTGCTGGTGGAAAATATATTTGTCTTCATACTTCAGGATAGTGCCAACTCAATGAATTAGAATTTTCTCAAAAACCTTCCCTTCGGCACTATCGCACACACTGACACATCATTTAAACGCCAAAGGGAGAAGACAAATAGAGAGAAATGATGTGTGGAAACCAATTACCAAAACAACACTCCATTTACCCTAATGTTACGTGAATTCATATCCCTGGAGACAACTTTGAAAATATGCTTTTCAGCACTGGTGCTGCTGACTTCTGGTTGGTGTGCACTGTTTACTGTTTTGGAGTAGAGCAGGGGTGCCCAAAGTGCGGCCCGGGGGCCATTTGCGGCCCGCAGATCATTATTTAACGGCCCCACGACACATTCTAAAAATACGATTAAAAAAAACAAACAAACGTGGTATAAAAGAGCAAACAGGTGAAATGTAACAAGAAAATGTTGCAATGTTTACTCTAATAACACAAAGCTCCCATGTAGGCTGTTTCTTTCTTTAAAAAATTATAATTAATCAAAATCAACGTCATTATGAATTATTGACCTATTCAAGGCTCCAATTACGTCACATTAAATATTCCACTTTGAGATATTCTTTGGGGAAAATATTGCAGACTTTGTGTTTGCCATATAAAAAACTGAGCTGTTGTTTTTTAAAAGAAGGGCCTAAAACTAACAAACAAAAAACATAAACAACAATAAAACTTAGAATTGACGGACAGATCTGAAGCTGATCTCGAGATTATTGTGTTAAAAGTGATCAGTAAAAAAAAAAAAGTATAATTTATTTTTTAACACTTTAATTAGTAGAACCCTTTTGGTACCCCAATAATTTTAGTGGGATTTTTTTTCACATGTGTCATTGCTCAAAAATGTTGTTATGAGTTATTGACCTTTTTAAGGCTCCAATTATTTTATCATCTCAAATATTCCCCTTTAAAATTTAATAGGGAGAAAATATTGCATATTTGGTGTTTTTTTTTTCCATAAAAAACCTGGGTTTTCTTTGACGAAAAGGGCATACAACTTAAATTTTTAAAAAACACTTTTTTGACGGATAGATCTAATGTTGATCTAGAGATTTAAACTTTGAATAATAATAATAATAATAATAATACTAAATAATGACACATTTTTTATATTTTTTTGACTAAAACTCTTTGGGTTCCCCGGGATCAAGCCTGAGTGGCGGCCTAAATGTATATTTTTTTATACATTTATTGTATTGGTTTTTAAAATAAAAAATATCATAATGGCCCCCGCTTGCTTTGATTTTTCAGTGTGTGGCCCTCAGTGGAAAAAGTTTGGACACCCCTGGAGTAGAGGGAGAGACAATGGTTTTATGTCTGTGTCTGTTTTGGGATGTATTTAAAGTTAAGTTACGCTGTAAGAAATGCACAGTATATTATACCACAATTTATTTGTTTTGTATTAACTCTCCATTGTTAGTGCATGAACTACAAGAGAAAGTAAGTAAGTAAATATTATTTATAAAGCGCTTTTCACAGATAAAATCACAAAGCGCTGTACAAAACATAGGTGAAGTAAAACAACAATTCAATTAAAGGCCTACTGAAATGAATTTTTTTTATTTAAACGGGGATAGCAGATCCATTCTATGTGTCATACTTGATCATTTCGCAATATTGCCATATTTTTGCTGAAAGGATTTAGTAGAGAACAACGACGATAAAGTTCGCAACTTTTGGTCGGTGATAAAAAAAAGCCAATAATTTGAGCGAGGATGAAAGATTCGTGGATGAGGTACGTAAGAGTGAAGGACTAGAGTGCAGTGCAGGACGTATCTTTTTTCGCTCTGACCGTATCTTAGGTACAAGGGCTCATTGGATTCCACACTTTCTCCTTTTTCTATTGTGGATCACGGATTTGTATTTTAAACCACCTCGGATACTATATCCTCTTGAAAATGAGAGTCGAGAACGCGAAATGGACATTCACAGTGACTTTTATCTCCACGACAATACATCGGCGAAACACTTTAGCTACGGAGCTAACGTGATAGCATCGGGCACAAATGCAGATAGAAACAAAAAAAATAAACCCCTGACTGGAAGGATAGACAGAAGATCAACAATACTATTAAACCATGGACATGTAAATACACGGTTAATGCTTTCCAGCCTGTCGAAGCTTAACAATGCTGTTGCTAACGACGCCATTGAAGCTAACTTAGCAACGGGACCTCACAGAGCTATGCTAAAAACATTAGCTCTCCACCTACGCCAGCCAGCCCTCATCTGCTCATCAACACCCGTGCTCACCTGCGTTCCAGCGATCGACGGAGCGACAAAGGACTTCACCCGATCACCGATGCGGTCGGCGGCCCGGAGACAGAGGAAGTCAAGGTGAGGTCGGCGGCTAGCGCGTCTGCTATCCATCTCAAAGTCCTCCTGGTTGTGTTTCTGTAGTCCGCCGCTAATACACCGATCCCACCTACAACTTTCTTCTTTGCAGTCTCCATTGTTCATTAAACAAATTGCAAAGGATTCACCAACACAGATGTCCAGAATTCTGTGTAACTTTGGGATTAAAATAGAGCTTTTTTGTATTGGATCCAATGGGGTCCGAATACTTCGTTCTCTCCGTGACGTCACGCGCATACGTCATCATACATAGACGTTTTCAACCGGAAGTGTCGCGGGAAATTTAAAATTGCACTTTATAAGTTAACCCGGCCGTATTGGCATGTGTTGCAATGTTAAGATTTCATCATTGATATATAAACTATCAGACTGCGTGGTCGGTAGTAGTGGGTTTCAGTAGGCCTTTAAAGCAACAGGGTCAACATCATAAAAAGGATACAAAGTGGATTAAAAATTATAGTGAAAAGGTGCATTAACTAAAAGCTTTACTAAAAAGAGAAGTTTTCAAATGTTTCTTAAAAGTTTCAACACAGTCAAGATCACGGAGGGACTGGTGCAAATTGTTCCAGAGTCTGGGAGCTATAGCCTGGAATTCCAGATCTCCACGGGTTTTAAAACACGTTTTTGGGATCTTTAGAAGACTCTGGCCTGAAGACCGCACAATTTTGACAACAAATTTCTCACTTTAGAAATATTTCTGAGATGATAAAAACAGTTTTTGGTCAGTTGACGACAGTGACCCTCCAAAGACATTGACTGATCAAACACAACCCCAATGTTTCTGAGGCTGCTTTTAACAGATGCACCCAGAGCACCAAGGGAGTTCTTGATCTGGGGGATCTTTTTATCGGGAGCAATTATCAGACTTTCCGTTTTGTTTGACTTTATCTGGAGGAAATTTGAGGACAACCAGTTTAATAGAGGACAGCAGTTGAAACATCACTGCATGTGATTATCATTATAATAAACAAAACAAGATTCATGAAGTGTTCTTGGATGGAAACACACACATGGAAGTGCCTGAGAGACACCACTTCCGATTAATTTTCTCTTATTTATTTGTAATTCTTGTGGGGTTTTGGCTGCAATTCTGTATCGTGTGTTTGGTCGGCAGATCATTTACGTTCTAGCTACAGTGAAACAGAGAATGGCAGCAAATTTCACACAGACTGAGACTGAGCTATTTTGCTCAGCACATTTAGAAACAACCCCAGTTGGCCAAAGTGCTGTACAGACCAACAATTCAAAGAAAAAAAAGCGCACACAGTGTGAAATTTACATTGTAACACAGAAGGATGAATAAAATACAATAGTAAAAAAACACCTTAAAAGAAGTGCAGAATATATCACCTAAAAATAGTAAAATGTAATAAATAAAAAATGTGATGCCAGGGAGCAAAAATATATTTTTAACCTAGATTTAAATTGGTTTAGAGACTGAGAGGATCTGGGCCCTGCCACTGAAAAATCTCTATCTCTGGTTTTGAGTCTGGTTTTAGGGACAGCCAAGAGGACCTGGTCTAAAGACCTCAGGGTCCTGCTGGGACAATAAGGCTAGGGCAGCTCAATAAGATAGGATTTAAAGATTTAAAAACAATAAGTAGAATTTTAAAATGAACTCTAAAAGTAACTGGGAGCCAATGAAGGCAATCCAGTACAGGGGTAATGCGCTCACATCGTTTGGTTCTGGTTAAAAGACGAGCAGCAGAATTCTTCAAGCGTTGCAGCCGCTGCTACAAAGAATTACAGTAATCCAGGCGTGACGTCACAAATGCATGGATAGCTCTTTCAAAGTCAGCCTGTGGAAGATACGGTTTTATTTTTGCGAGGAGTGTTAGTTGAAAGAATCTAGATTTAATGACAGAGCTGATTTGTCTGTCCAGCTTAAGCAAGCTGTCAGAAATATCTCCAAGGCTCCTTGCTGATGTGTGGCAATATGAGGACAGAGCACCAAGAGCACGGTCATTTCGTAATTCCCCCTCGGGGATTAATAAAGTATTTCTGATTCTGATGTCCTTGTTTGACCAAACACGACAATTTCTGTTTTATTTTTTTTAAAAGTATAAAACATTGGATCCCAACCATTCCTGTATATCATGCAAACAGTTCTGCAGAGAAGTCATAGCAACCTGGTTATTGCTTACTGTTACAGGCAGCCACCGCTGCTGCTCACTGCTCCCCTCACCTCCCAGGGGGTGAGGGTAATGGGTCAAATGCAGAGGATAATCTCACCACACCTAGTGTGTGTGTGACAATCATTGGTACTTTAGATATATTTGAATACCATCTGTGAGACAGTGCAAAGAGACATGAGGCCCTTTTCCACCGAAGGAACTTTTTCAGGAACTTCCCCACTTACTCAGGTAGATAAAGTTCCCCCTGTGTTTCCACCAAAAACTACCCGGGTAGATGTCGTTCTTATAGGAACCTTTCAGAGTTCCTCCTAGCGAGGCGGGACTTTTCCAAGCGACCAGGAATCTTTTCAGTGGTGGACTGTGCTATTGAACGCTGATTGGTTAAACACAGTTGGGGGCTAAAACTTCTCTTTCAAACCCACAACCTCCATTAGAATATATGTAGCGACTTGTTAATTTTTTAAATTATTGTGTATTTCTATTACAACAAACTTGACAAGGGAGAGAAATGCACAAACTTTTGTGGGGCATCTTTGTGCTGAAGAACAATAATCAGTGAAACTCTCTTGGAGTCTTTTTACTCAGTCGTAGTCCTTAAACTATATGCAGTTTATTGTTAATTAGTTTTTACAAACTTCATTTCGTTACGCGTAGCTACGAGAATTGGACGGACTCTTTTAAACGTATTTACGGAGGAGTATAAAGCCGGACTAGAAGCAGGGATCTCAGGGGCTTACTACTCTGACTTCGTTGGACGAATGTGAGGAAAAAAGGAGACGGCACACGAGTGGAACGAAGGTAAATAACGTCAAATATTAACTATTTACTTCATTACATGTTGTAAAAGTGCAGTGACACTCCAATTGTGTAGTTATTAGCCTCAACCCGAGTCGACAGAATGCTAAGGCTAACAAGCTAACGCTAAAGCCGATGTGTTAGTGTTGCCGGCGTGAGATAAACCCTGACATTTATTATTTATATATTGGTATTTACAGCTGAAATGTACCAAAAGGAATTGCCTGACCCTCATGAAGTCATTATTTACCGAGACAACAACTTTCTGACTGTTGGACATTACGGACAAAAGTCTGACTTTTTATAAACAATTTGGTACACTTTATTTTTTAAATCATATCGTTTTGTATATAACTGCTTTGTATTTCATTCACGTACATTTTAGTAAAAGAGCTGTGACCTAATGTCTGTTTATTGACATGGTATCAGTGTAGAAATATAGTAAACCACTCCTCCATACATCGTCAGCCTGATTTGTATAAACTACCCTGAACTGTGACATGCGGTGGAAAAGCTCCTGCTGGTCAATAATGACTGGAACCATTTCAGAGCTGTACCCTTAAAGGCCTACTGAAACCCACTACTACCGACCACGCAGTCTGATAGTTTATATATCAATGATGAAATCTTAACATTGCAACACATGCCAATATGGCCGGGTTAACTTATAAAGTGCAGTTTTAAATTTCCCGCGAAACTTCCGGTTTAAAACGTCTATATATGATGACGTATGCGTGTGACGTCAATGGTTGAAACGGAAGTATTCGGACCCCATTGGATCCAATACAAAAAGCTCTGTTTTGATCACAAAATTCCACAGTATTCTGGACATCTGTGTTGGTGAATCTTCTGCAATTTGTTAAATGAACAATGAAGACTGCAAAGAAGAAAGCTGTAGGTGGGATCGGTGTATTAGCGGCGAACTACAGCAACACAACCAGAAGGACTTTGAGATGGATAGACGCGCTATCCGATGCTAGCCGCCGACCGCATCTATGATCGGGTGAAGTCCTTCGTCGCTCCCTCGATCGCTGGAACGCAGGTGAGCACGGGTGTTGATGAGCAGATGAGGGCTGGCGTAGGTGGAGCGCTTTGACGAGGTCCCGTAGTTAAGTTAGCTTCAATGGCGTCGTTAGCGACAGCATTGTTAAGCTTCGCCAGGCTGGAAAGCATTAACCGTATAGTTACATGTCCATGGTTTAATAGTATTGTTGATTTTCTGTCTATCCTTCCAGTCAGGGGTTTATTTCTTTTGTTTCTATCTGCATTTAAGCCCGATGCTATCACGTTAGCTCTGTGAGGTCCCGTAGCTAAGTTAGCTTCAATGGCATCGTTAGCAACAGCATTGTTAAGCTTTGCCAGGCTGGAAAGCATTAACCGTGTAGTTACATGTCCATGGTTTAATAGTATTGTTGATTTTCTGTCTATCCTTCCAGTCAGGGGTTTATTTCTTTTGTTTCTATCTGCATTTAAGCCCGATGCTATCACGTTAGCTCTGTAGCTAAAGAGCTTTGCCGATGTATTGTCGTGGAGATAAAAGTCACTGTGAATGTCCATTTCGCGTTCTCGACTCTCATTTTCAAGAGGATATAGTATCCGAGGTGGTTTAAAATACAAATCCGTGATCCACAATAGAAAAAGGAGAAAGTGTGGAATCCAATGAACCCTTGTACCTAAGTTACGGTCAGAGCGGAAAAAGATACGTCCTGCACTGCGCTCTAGTCCTTCAATCTCACGTTCCTCATCCACGAATCTTTCATCCTCGCTCAAATTAATGGGGTAATCGTCGCTTTCCCAGTCCGAATCGCTCTCGCTGCTGGTGTAAACTATGGGGAAATGTGAGGAGCCCTTCCTCCTGTGACGTCACGCTACTTCCGGTACAGGCAAGGCTTTTTTATCAGCGACCAAAACTTTATCGTCGATGCTCTCTACTAAATCCTTTCAGCAAAAATATGGCAATATCGCAAAATGATCAAGTATGACACATAGAATGGATCTGTTATCCCCTTTTAAATAAAAAAAATTAATTTCAGTAGGCCTTTAATACCCACACAAGACTCGAGGCGAGTTAAAAGAATGCTGTGGTCACCTTATCAAAAGCAGCAGGCAAATCTAAAAGCACAAGAAGTGATTGATTGACCTGAGCCCACAGCTAAAAACAGGTCATTAAAAACTCTTAAAAGGGCAGTACCTTTGCTATAATGTCATTTAAATTTGAACTAAGAATTTATTACATCTGCCTCACTTCCTGTTTGTCAAAACGTGCAAGTGTTACTTTCGTGTTCAACATAACAGTGGTGTTGAACAGAATGTGTTATTTGTACTGTAAGATGTAAAATACAATATATACACAAAAAATAAAAAGCCCTAACACCACAACTATAAGTCAAAACACAACAATATAAAGACACAGAGGAAGTGACGGTGGACAAGTTTCGGCGACGGACCACAAATGTTAAGGTGGAAAGTTGAAAACAGTGTGATGAAGGAAGTTGGAAAAGTGAAGTGTGACCACTTTTTTAGTCATTAATAAGTTTATTTTTCAATAATACTAATACTAGGGCTGGGCCAATAAAAATATATTGCGATAGACATGTAATCGATATCAATATAAAATGCGTTCAATAAATATATATTTTTTGGTCAAAAGAAACTGGAAAAAATGAAGCATGATTGGTTGCGTGGGCAAAGGCCCAAAGAGGAAAAGAACCATCCGGATTGTTCTAGGCGCAAAGTTCAAAAGACAGCATCTGTCACGGTATAGGGCTGTATTAGTGCCCAAAACATGGGTAACTTACACATCTGTGAAGGCACCATTAATGCTGAAAGGTACATACAGGTTTTAGAGCAACATATGTTGCCACCCAAGCAACGTTATCATGGACGCCCCTGCTTATTTCAGCAAGACAACGCCAAGCCTCGTGTTACAACAGCGTGGCTTCATAGTAAAAGAGTGCGGGTACTAGACTGGCCTCCTGTAGTCCAGACCTGTCTCCCATTGAAAATGTGTGTCGCAATATGAAGCCTAAAATACCACAACAGAGACTGTTGAACAACTTAAGCTGTACATCAAGCAAGAATGTAAAAAAATTTTATCTGAAAAGTTTAAAAAATTGGTACCTCAGTTCCCAAATGTTTACGGAGTGTTGTTAAAAGGGAAGACCATGTAACAGTGGTAAAAATGCCACTGTAACAACTGTTTTGCCACGTGTTGCTGCCATTAAATTCTAAGTTAATGATTATTTGCAAAAAATAATTAAGATTCTCAGTTAGAACATTAAATAGCTTGTCTTTGCAGTCTATTCAATTGAATATAAGTTAAAAAGGATTTGCAAATCATCATTTTCTGTTTTACGATTTACACAACGTGCCAACTTCACTGGTTTTGGGTTTTGTAGATTTTTTTTTCAGGGTTGAATGGGTAGTCTTCTTCTACTTGACAGGGCATCTATTAGAATGAAGACCACAAACTGAATCTTAGCTATGTGTGGCAGCAACTTGTGTTATTAAAGAGGAGATTATCGCAATAACACCAACAGAGAGGAAATTGTGGAACTGAAAAAGGATCCAATTAGTGGAAATCTAAGTCGTCTTGTAGTCCTCTGTAGTCAGAGGAAAATCCCGTCAGTGGCGGAGGCTTCAACGTCAACCTGATCTCATTCCCGCCAACAGGATTACTAGCGGGACACCTCTCCTCCCGGTCTCTCTATTCCTTTTGATTTCTCACACACTTCAGACGTGCCTCTTTCTCTTTCATCCGGTTCATCACTCTCTCCCTTCATCCTCCATGTGTACCCCGCTTCCCCTTACAGACCACGTTGCCGGCACATTATCACTCTTGTCCACACGTTTCCTAGCACCTCCAAGAGAGCGGGCCACAAAACGGAGAGGCGCCACCGTGAAGGATGAGTCACACTTGCGGATAGATGCATGCAGACACCGAAATCTTGACATGTTTTTTGTTTGACATGATAGAAGTTGTAAAATGCGACATACTGTTGTGTATGATTGAAGGTGAACAATATACCGACAAGTCTGTGCAGAAAGCAAACAGGAGAAAAATATTTTGTTCAATTGTGTCACACTAAAAAGTGCGCATACATAAAGGAAATGACCGAATGACACTCTTCTATTATGTATACAATTAGGGGAAATGCTATTAGTAAATATATTCCAGGGGTGTCCACATTTTTTTCCACTGAGGGTCGTACACAAAAAAAAATAAAGCATGTGGAGTCCATTTTGATATTTTTTGTTTTGGAAAAACCAGTACAATTTGTTTGTTTTTTCACCTTCAGGGCGGCCATCGAGTTTGGTCCTGGGGACACGGAAGTATCAGTCATAAAAATGTTAAAAATAAGTCACATTAGTATTATTTTTTATTTTTCATTTAATGATTGAATCTATTTTTCAACTTCAGGTTTCTGTCAATGTACTGTAAAGGTTTTTTTAATTGTATTTAAAAAAAAAAAGTCTTATGCCCTTTTTGTCAAAATCCTGTTTTTATGGCAGAAACTCAAAATATGCAGTCTTGTCCCCGCCCCCCAAAAAATCAAAGTGTAATATTCAATGTGAAGTAATTGGAGCTTTATACAACTCAATAATTCCTAAAAATATTGAATTGGTTATTTTTTGAGCAAAGACTTTTTTTTTTAAAGTCACACTATTTATTTATTTTTCCAAAAAAGCCCCATTAATAAGTGTTAAAAATAATAAACTTTTATTTTTTTACTTTCAACACCTATGTCTCTAGATCAGGGGTCACCAACCTTTTTGAAACCAAGGGCTACTTCTTGGGTACTGATTGATGCGAAGGGCTACCAGTTAGATACAGACTTAAATAAATTGCCAGAAGTAGCCAATTTGCTCAATTTACCTTTAACTCTGTTATTATTAATAATTAATGATATTTATCTTTGTGGAAACACTGATCATCTTAATGATTTCTCACAATAAATATATATAGAAACAGATAAATATCAATATGCAACACTTTATTTTTATATTTTCTCTAAGTCACATTTTTCAAATTGAACATTTTCAAATGATCACTTCTAAGACAGTCTTGTGAAATCACAATATCCCATTTTAACTAGCTAGCCACTAACATTTTTTAACAAATCATGAATTACTTTGCACCATGTTTGTACAAATAATAACTCATGTAAAATACAAAAGTAAACTCTCAAATTTTTAAATCATGTCACACTTTGAACTGGACACCAAATCTGTTATCTGTTTCTTTGTCAGTTAGTGGGAAGCCTGGCATTGCATGCTGTTAACTAGTGTGTTGTACTCTGGTGTGTATCTTCACACTGCAACTCTGAGTGAGTCTTGCAGATGTGCATCAGTGAGGCGTGTTCTGTGTTTGTTCTTGATGAAGTTCATGTCAGAAAAGGCTGATTCACAAAGATAAGATTTTTCCTCATTGTTTGCGGAACCTTCTTAATCTTTTGGACATATTTTCACAGCAATCTGGCCTTAAGCTTAATTATGATAAATGTAAAATGTTAAGAATCGGAAATCTAAAGGAAACGTCCTTTCGAATGGAATGCAAAGTGCCTGTTTTGTGGACAGATGGACCAGTTAACATACTTGGTGTTGTTGTCCCAGAAAATCTGGAAGATCTAGGCTCAGTAAATTATGATAATCGACTAAGAAAGCTGGACAAAATTATGCAATTATGGAAAGGGAAATCCCTAACCTTGTATGGTAAAATGTCTATTGCCAACTCGTTAATTATTCCTCAATTTATTTTTTTTTTTTTTGTCATTACCAGCTCCATCACAAAACTTTTTTAAGATTTATGAGCGGAGGGTCTTCGATTTTGTCTGGAACGGCAAACCAGAAAGATTAAAAGAAAGGTTTTGTACAAAGAGTATGAATAAGGGGGGCTGAAACTTCTCAACCTTGAAGCTATGTGTCTGTCTTTAAAAGCATCAATTGTTCCAAAGATGTATTTAAACATTGAGTGGTACACAAATGTCCTGTTGGACAAAAAACATGTACTGTATCAAAAGAAATTGTATCCTTTTTTACAAGTGATCCCCTCCCAGAGAGTCTGCTGGGAAACAATCCACTCATAGTGGTGTTTTCAATTTTATGTGCCAGAAAAAAGAGACAATATTTTGCAGCAGTTAATATGGATGAACTCTAATATTGTAATAGATGGAAAGCCTTTCTTTTGGAAAAATATGTTTGAAAGAGGAATCATTTTTGTCAATGATATTATCAATGAGAATGGTAAAATTATGAAGTATGATGAATTTAGAGCTATGTATGGTGATGCTTGCTCAAGCTTTTCATTTTATCAACTAACTGGAGTAATTGGGAAAAGATGGAAACAAATAATTAATTATGGAACTACTAAATTATTAGTTTGTAAACCTCTAATAAGAAATTCTAGTTGGCAAAAAGGAACTAAAATAAATAGAAAAATATATAATTTTTATTTAATAAAGAAATCTTTGAAGGCTGCCTCATACAACACAAATGGAAAATGGGAGGACTTTTTTGACTGCCCGTTGCCATGGGATGCCATATTCAAACTAATCTATAAAACCACTATCGATGTGCAAAATCGTTATTTTCAAATTAAAATTATTTATAACTTCTTACCCACAGGGAAAATGTTAAAATTAGGGAATATGACAGAGTCAGATGATTGCCGATTTTGTTGTCAGGAGCCTGAATCCACCCTGCATTTGTTTTGGTATTGTCATATTGTGTCTTTGTTTTGGGTGGAAGTTGAAAAAATGTGTTTAAGGATTGGTGTGTTTATGAAGCTTAATGTGGTTTCTGTTATTTTAGGAGAGTTCATTGACAATCATGATTTAGTCAATTTAATTATAGTACTCGGTAAAATGTTTATTTTTAAGGCCAAAAACAGATATTCACTTAGTATTACTTTCTTTAAAACATTTATTCAGTATTTTCTAACTTTAGAAAGTTACATGGTTGAAAATGATAATGATGCCAAAAAACATTAAAAAAAAGATGAGAAGTCCTCAAAGGCTTATTTTGAAAGTATATTTATGTTTATAGATTATATGATATCTGTTGTTGTGTTCCCTAATTTGAGTGACCTGGACATAATCTGGACTGTACATAAATGCTTATTTTGAAAATGTAATTTTGTTTATAAATTATATGCAATCTGTTGTGTTCCCTAATTTTTTTCTGTGTACATGAATGAAGGTGTGTGTTGCTGAGTCCGACTTGGACATTATCTGGACTGGGCCTGGTTTAAAAAACCCTTTAAACAAATCTAATTTCATTGACAACCTGGTCTGTTGAAGATAAGGCCCTTTTTTAAAAAATAAAATAAAATAAGATAAAATAAAAAAACATTTTCTTGGATAAAAAAGAAAGTAAAACAATATAAAAATAATTACATAAAAAATAGTAATTAATGAAAATGTTAGTGGACCAGCAGCCTATACAATCATGTGTGCTTCAGGGACTGTGTCCCTTGCAGATGTGTTGTCTATGTTGTGGGAACCAGAATATTGGTAGCAGAAAGAAATAACCCCTTTTGTGTGAGTGGGTGTGCATGGGGGAGGTTGTTTGGGTTGATGCACTGATTGAAAGTGTATCTTGTGTTTTTTCTATGTAGATTTAATTTTAAAAAAAAAAAAAAAAAAAATTTTTTAAATTTTTTTTTTTTAAATTTTTTTTTTAAATTTTTTTTTTTAGAAAAGGGCCCTTACGGGCGACCTGGTGCCCGCGGGCACCGCATTGGTGACCCCTGCTCTAGATCAACTTCAGGTCTGTCTTTAAGTTTGCATTATTTTTTCATAGTTTGTTTGTTTTATGCTCTTTTTGTCACATTTTTTTAATTTTTTTTTTATATTGCAAACACAACATGTAATATTTTCCGCAAAAAATATTTCACAGGGGAATTTTTTATGTGAGGTAATTGGAGCCTTGAATAAGTCAAATACTCACAACAACATTGATTTTGATTCATTATTACTTTTTAATAATGACAGCTTCAAAGAAAAAAACAGCCTGCATGGCAGCGTTGTGTCATTAGTCGACGTTGCAACTTTTTCTCGTTACATTTCACCTGTTTGCTCTTTTATTGCACTTTTCTATGTTGTTTTTAATTTTTTGTAATAGTATTTTTAGAATGTGCTGTTATAAAAAAAATAACTGTGGGCCACAAATGGCCCCTGGGCCACACTTTGGACACCCCAGATCTGTTCATTTTCTATAGAGCTTTTTGTCATTAGTGTCACAGGGGAGCTGGAGCCTATCCCAGCTGAAGGTGTATCTTAAGCCAGTCAAACAGGCCATGATGATGCCCGTTGTCAGATACGACTATTTTGGGGCATTCAGTGAATAATGTAAGAATCTAAAGGGGAAAGATATCGACGTAGGCAGAAGGGGAAGGTGTGCTGATCCAAATTTGGACGGTGTGCACATTACTGGGTGCTATTTGTGTTATCCACTACCTGCACTTAAAGAATGCACACAATCTATGGGCTTTGCCTTGCACCGTGAGATATATATATATATATATATATATATATATATATATATATATATATATATATATATATATATATATATATATATATATATAATATATATATATACACACACACGTTAGGTCAGGAAAAGACACAGAGGCTATTTCATCCCTACAACCCGGTTTTACAGGTTTCCCTGCTCTTCAAGGGAGTTTATAAACTTTTATAAGGGCAGTTTATAAACTCCCCTGAAGAGCAGGGAAACCTGTGAAACAGGCTTGTAGGGATGATATAGCCTGTTTCGCAGGTTTCCCTGCTCTTCAGGGGAGTTTATAAACTGACCTTAAAAAAAAGTTTATAAACTCCCCCGAAGAGCAGGGAAACCTGCGAAACAGGCTCCCTGCTCTTCAGGGGAGTTTATAAAATGCCTTTATAAAAGTTGATAAACTCCCCTGAAGAGCAGGGAAACCTGCAAAACAGGCTATTTCATCGCTACAAGTCTGTGTCGCAGGTTTCCCTGCTCTTCGGGGGAGTTTATCAACTTTTATAAAGGCAGTTTATAAACTCCCCTGAAGAGCAGGGAGCCTGTTTTGCAGGTTTCCCTGCTCTTCGGGGGAGTTTATAAACTTTTTTTAAGGTCAGTTTATAAACTCCCCTGAAGAGCAGGGAAACCTGCGAAACAGGCTATATCATCCCTACAAGCCTGTTTCACAGGTTTCCCTGCTCTTCAGGGGAGTTTATAAACTTTTATAAGGGCAGTTTATAAACTCCCCTGAAGAGCAGGGAAACCTGCAAAATAGCCTCTGTGTTTTTTCCTGACCTAACGTATATTCCTCTCTACCGCGGTGTTGAGCACTGTATAACGGGTAAACCACAGTAACCTCGACTATATATATATATATATATATATATATATATATATATATATATATATATATATATATATATATATATATATATATATATATATATATATATATATATATATGCCTGTGTAATAAGACTGCACACTAGAGAGTCGTCTGTCACTCTACAGACAGTCAAGGAATCCATATCATTGTCCAGCACACACTCGTAGACAGTAATATCCCCAGTGGACACAAAGAAACACACATTGTATGGACATTCATGTAAAATGTCACTCACCCACTCTGTCCAGTCCCGTGGTTGAGTGTATGACGGGTGGTCCTATGAGGGTTAGTGTCACCTCAAGATATAGCCCTAACACCAGATTTGTTCAGTTTAATAAACTAAAGCTTTTCAAAATTGTCTGTGGGTTTGTAGGCAGTGTTTAGACAGCTGTTTAATCTAAAAATCAAAGATGAAGTGAGACCGTCATGTAACCACTGAAAGATCTGTAGCTGTCAAAAAGATGTGGTTTTGTAAGCGTATGTAATGCATTTGCATTGGCAGTTTTGCTAGAAATCTAACATCTGTGTTTCATTTTTGTTTGAGTTGAGTTTTAAAACTAGTGTTTTAGACACATAAAAATGAAATCGTTTTCATTATGACCCATTATCGTTGCAGGCCATGCAGGGATGTAATGATATGAAAGTTTCATATCACAGTTATTGTGACCAAAATGATCATGGTTATCATTATTATTGCAGTATGGTTAAATGTGCTCTAAAAATACTTGTACACACACTTAAGCCTTTCGACTAAGTCATTTTTTAATAACCAAACAAAATATAGACACTTACAAAACCCAATTTTTTGCTTGTTTTGTGTTTTATATGCTTCACCGATTTTAGTCGTAACATCTTATTTGTTTTAATGGCTAAGCTTTAATTTCTAAATATTGGTTTGTACTGTAGCACTTTAAGATTTATTTACATGAAAAGTGCATAACAAATAATATGTGTCATTATTATTTTTGTCGGGCGTTGTGTCCTACTTTGTTCAGCAGTGTTAGTCTTATTATATTTGTTTGTAATTTTTTTTTTGGGGGGGGGGGGTTTGCATGTTATTTTTATGTTATTTAGTTTATTTATTTATTATTTGAATTTTTATTTGGGGGGGAGGGGGCTGTTTTCTCAGTACCCGTATTATGACTTCCATATCAAATGAATAAATACATTTAAAAAAAATAGAACAAATAAATATGTTAATCGCGCTAGTCAAAAATTGCAGTTATCAAATTGTTTTTGGAAACTGTGGATGTCGTGTCCTCCGGAACAAAGCGGAAAAGAACCATCCGGATTGTTCTAGGTGCAAAGTTCAAAAGCCAGCATCTGTAATGGTATTGGGGTGTATTAGTGCCCAAGGCATGGGTAACTTACACATCTGTGAAGGCACCATTAATGCTGAAAGGTTACAACAGCGTGGCTTGGCACGGGTACTAGTCTAGACTGGCCTGCCTGTAGTCCAGACCTGTCTCCCATTGAAAATATGTGGAGCATTATGAAGCGTATAATACGACAACGGACTGCTGAACAACTTAAGCTGTACATCAAGCAAGAATGGGAAATAATTCCACTTGAAAAGCTTCAAAAATTGGTCTCAGTTCCCAAACGTTTGCAGAGTGTTATTAAAAGGAAAGGCCATGTAAAACAGTGGTAAAAATGCCCCTGTGCCAACTGTTTTACAATGTGTTGCTGCCATTAAATTCTAAGTTAATGATTATTTGCAAAAAAAATAAAAGTTTCTCAGCTATCTTGTCTTTGCAGTTTATTCAATCGAATATAAGTTGAAAAGGATCTGCAAATGATAGTTTTCCGTTTTTATTTACGAATTATACAACGTGCCAACTTCACTGGTTTTGGGGTTTGTACTAAGTTTGTGTGCAAAGGATTGTGTCTCTTAAATGACCACAACGAGAGATAGAGAGCACAGTCCATTTAGCATGTCTGTCTCCATGAATAAACAGAAAATATGCAGACAGAAAATATGGAGGACAAGATGCAAATATATTCATTTAGCAGTCGCAATATATTTATCAAGACTAAAACTGCTTTGCAACCTCTGCTTTTGCGCCTATATTTAGCATGTTTGAAATGTGCGAGCAAACTGGCACAAAAAAGGTTGCACTGCAGTCAGAAGGAGGCGATCAGTGCAATATGATGGAGGGAGAGAGAGAGAGAGAGAGAGAGAGAGAGAGAGAGAGAGAGAGAGAGAGAGAGAGAGAGAGAGAGAGAGAGAATCTTCCATGCTTGTGTCGACAATGAAATTATATTTGGCCATGTATAAATGTGAGATGTGAGGCATAATAGATGCGTATTAGATTTTGAGCTAATGAATGACTTAAGGGCTGATTATGAGACAGTGTTTTTTCATGGGCTTTCGTTTTGGGGCTATATTATTATTAACATAACTCTTTGGTGAAAACAAATTCTTGCCATGTGTATTTTCTTGCAACTGGATCATTCGAGCAAAGTCAGTGCCAGAATCTCCCACATCGCACCTTCGGCACACTAAAAAGTGAGTTCCGTTGTAGATCGCATTGCAGGACTGCTTCTGAGAAGCTCAGAAAAAGTGGTATGTTTTGTAGTTATCTGCTGCATGTTTCAAAATTAAGCAAAACACCACAGGTAGGAGCATGATTACCGTATTTTTCGGACTATAAGTCGCAGTTTTTTCATAGTTTGGCCGGGCGTGCGACTTATACTCAGGAGCGACTTATGTGTGAAATTATTAACACATTACCGTAAAATATCAAATAATATTATTTAGCTCATTCATGTAGGAGACTAGACGTATAAGATTTCATGGGATTTAGCGATTAGGAGTGACAGATTGTTTGGTAAACGTATAGCATGTTCTATATGTTATAGTTATTTGAATGACTCTTACCATAATATGTTACGTTAACATACCAGGCACGTTCTCAGTTGGTTATTTATGCCTCATATAACGTACACTTATTCAGCCTGTTGTTCACTATTCTTTATTTATTTTAAATTGCCTTTCAAATGTCTATTCTTGGTGTTGGGTTTTATCAAATACATTTCCCCCAAAAATGCGACTTATACTCCAGTGCGACTTATATATGTTTTTTTCCTTCTTTATTATGCATTTTCGGCCGGTGCGACTTATACTACGGAGCGACTTATACTCCAAAAAATACAGTATATACATTTGGAGGGAGATGAGTGTCTCCATGGCGACAGTCGCATAGTACACACAAAAACCTCATAAATAGGGCAGTCTGCACCACTTTTGCACTTGTTATCAATTGTACACGCAGTCTTAGTGGATCACCCGCAAAATACCCACTAATTGTACTTGAACTTTACAGTTTGTGCAGTTTAGCATGGGTTATTTAGATCAATCCCATAGTGCATACATATAAAACATCTGTATACTGTGGTACCTCAGTCAATTATTGTGCATTACTTGTAGGTTGCGAGCAAACATGTGGGTTACAAGCCTCCCCATTGCTAGTTCAATCAATCAATCAATCAATCAATCAATCAATGTTCACTTATATAGCCCTAAATCACGAGTGTCTCAAAGGGCTGCACAGGCCACAACGATTTTTGGCATAACGATTGACACAGTGAACCGTGTAAGATCCGACCAAATCATCCGGTGTCTCACTCGCTAGCATTACTTAATAGCTAACTATTAGACGGATAGTTGGAAAGACTTAACTTTGTTCTTCCAACCGTAGCAACGATGAAAGTTAGTGAGAAGAAGAGTGCTCAGAAGAAGAAGCCGACGATACTCATTAAAGGAAGAAATCATGGAAAAACATGACCGAGGTGTGCGTGAAGCAGTAAAAGCCATACCGAAGCAGAATGAGTCCATAACGGCAGCTAAGAACATTAAAATAATATTTAAACATGTATCCATGAAAATATGGTGAAGCAGCTCGCCGGAGATACCGTATGAGTCCGCTTTGCTGTACATTATTATTACATTACTTCATGAAACTACTGTAGTTGTTTTTAGTACAGGTTTATTCCTGTGAGTTTGCCAAGTATAAAAATGCAGTGCAATTTTTAATGAAAACAACTGCTGTTGTAAATGCATCCACTGGGTGTCACAATAGCAATTCTGCGAGGAGAGCAAACAGTTTATAGTGAGGCCAAGCAGGGGGTACACGGTAAAAAGTGGCTGCGACTCCTTCCCATCGTCCAAAATGAAACGTAAAACCTGCCGTTTAACGTCTTCTGCTTTGAACACATCGTGCTTTGGCACCCTAAGCACCCCGAAATGTCTGCCAAAAAAAAAAAAGTGGACGCAGAGTGTAACTCAACCCTCTTCCATAGTTTCTATCTCCGTTTGTATGGTCTCTTGAGTTGGCACAGGATTAATATGTGGAAATTACAAATTTGATACCTCCAAGGGTTTTTATTATTTATTATCTATCCAATCCCAGATAAACTTTGACCTAAAGCTTAATGGCTTTGTAAATACACTGAGACAAAGTCTAAGTTCATTGTGTCCCTTGTTTTGTTGTTAAAACTGCACCAGTTCTTCCCCAGAATTGTCAACTAACTTGAAGTGTTTTGTCGAGAGGATTGATTGTGCTATGTACTTTTTCAGAATGTACTCATTCTATTTTTGGCCAAATTAAAACAAAGAAAACAATCTAAAGTTGTCTTTCTTTTCAAGCTATTACGCCATGATTTTACCAGTCCGGCCCACTTGGGAAAATATTTTCCTCCATGTGGACCCTGAGCTAAAATGAGTTTGACACCCCTGTTCTGTTGTATTGTTTTGATACAGTAGTTTGCATGTTCTCCCCATGACTGCGTGGGTTCCCTCTGGGTACTCCGGTTTCCTCCCACCTCTAAAGACACGCACCTGGGGATAGGTTGATTGGCAACAATAAATTGGCCTTAGTGTGTGAATGTGAGTGTGAATGTTGTCTGTCTATCTGTGTTGACCCTGCGATGAGGGGCGACTTGTCCAGGGTGTACCCCGCCTTCCGCCCAAATGCAGCTGAAATTGGGGGAATCCAAACAAGAGTTAATTTTTTTTCTATTTATTTCAATGTGGAACGTTGATTTAAGATTAGTATTAGTACAGTAGAAGACTATTTTGAGTTTTGTCACATACACTACATTGCCAAAAGTATTTGGCCACCCACCCAAATGATGAGAATCAGGTGTCCTAATCACTTGGCCTGGTGTATAAATCAAGCACGGAGACTGTTTCTACAAACATTTGTGAAAGAATGGGCCGCTCTCAGTGATTTCCAGCGGGGAACTGTCATAGGATGCCACCTGTGCAACAAATCCAGTCGTGAAATTTCCTCGCTCCTAAATATTCCAAAGTCAACTTTATGATAAGAAAAGTGAAGAGTTTGGGAACAACAGCAACTCAGCCACCAAGTGGTAGGCCACGTGAACTGACAGAGAGTGGTCAGCGGATGCTGAAGTGCATAGTGCAAAGACTTTCTGCACAGTCAGTTGCTACAGAGCTCCAAACTTCATGTAACCTTCCAATTAGCCCACGTAACCTAACCCCTAGTACGCAGAGAGCTTCATGGAAAGGGTTTCCATGGCCAAGCAGCTGCATCTAAGCCATACATCACCAAGTCCAATGCAAAGCGTGGGATGCAGTGGTGTAAAGCACGTCGCCGCTGGACTCTAGAGCTGTGGAGACGCCTTCTCTGGGGTGATGAATCACGCTTTTCCATCTGGCAATCTGATGGACCAGTCTGGGTTTGGAGGTTGCCAGGAGAACGCTACATTTCGGACAGCATTGTGCCGAGTGTGAAATTTGGTGGAGGAGGAATTATGGTGTGGGGTTGTTTTTCATGAGTTTGGCTTGGCCCCTTAGTTCCAGTGAAAGGAACTTTGAATGCTCCAGGATACCAAAACATTTTGGACAATTCCATGGGATGGCACTTCAAGTTCATATGTGAGCAAAGGCAGGTGGCCAAATACTTTTGGCAATATAGTGTATACACTATGAGATTTGAATGTTATTTTTAGAAGAGACACTTTTTGCCCGCAGCAAAAATTATTTAATATTTTGCGCATGTTACTGAGCGACAAGACTTTGGTATACTGCAGATAAAAATAATCCTGTGTTGTTCATTAGAAGAAAGCTGAAAGCAGGGAGGATATTTTGGTCGGAGAGTGGACTTTGATGATGGAGACGTGATTGTTCTCTATTCTTTTGATAATTTACATCTGGAAGGGACAAATACAATAGCTTGTTATTGGCTTGCTTGGTCATTTCCCTCTCCCCTATAATTACGCTCATGGAGCAACTCCCTTTTAATGCTTCCTGGGGACACGAGACCGACAACTAGTAATTGAGTGAGAGACCAAGAAAGAAAATGAAAGGGAGAGAAAACAGGGAGTTGAAATTCTTTATGGAGAGTTTAGTCAATGTGCGTACAGCCGGCGCGGTGTGATACATATGAAGCGCTCAGCTTCAATGTGACTACAGTGGGAGAGCGGCAACGACTGGTGTGTTGTTGTTAATATTAATAAGGTTATAATGTTCTGCAGATGTGTACTTATGATACTATTTATAGTTCTGGCGTAATGCATATGTAGGGCTTGGCTTCAATGTGACTACGGTGGGAGAGCAGCAACGACTGGCGTGTTGTTGTTAATATTAATAAGGTTACAATGTTATGCAGATGTGTACTTATGAGACTATTTATAGTTCCGGTGCAGCGTGAGGGGGCACAACAGAAAATAATAGAGAAGCACTGCTGTCGTGATTGAAGCTCCTAAGTTAGGGCCAGCATTTTTCCATAGAGAGCTGCTCAAAGAAAAACTGAAGATTTGTCACTTTTTGTTTGAATAAAAAGAAAAATATATATTCAAGTACTGTACTATATTTGAAATCTGATTTGCGAAGTATGTGAAACATTTAAACAACACTGTTCCCCAGATTAATAGACCACAGTCTTAGGTAAACTATAATCTAGGTGTGTCCTGATTTGATTTAGAGGCCTAATCCGATACTTTGACAGTAGATCATAGAACTAATAATGTTTTAGAGCAAGTAACTGAAATAAACACTTTTTCATCAAATGTATTTCATTAAACAAGTTAAATCTAAGTTAAAATACGTCACTAAAGTATACTTGCCAACCCTCCCGATTTTCCCGGGAGACTCCCGAATTTCAGTGCCCCTACCGAAAACCTCCCGGGGCAACCATTCTCCCGAATTTCTCCCAATTTCCACCCGGACCACAATATTGGGGGTGTGCCTTAAAGACACTGCCTTTAACGTCCTCTCTCACCTGAAACCTTCACCCCTTAACAGCCGCATGCTGTCCAGGCGTCCGCTTTTCCTCCATATAAACAGCGTACCGGTCCAGTCACATAATAATGTAGCGTTGGACGGGTTTAACAATGACCTTTACTCGAAGATGTCAAGAAACGCTGACACGTTGTATGATCTTTTAACTGGTTTAATGATAACGCAAGGCATACTTGGTCAACAGCCATACATGTCTCTATACATGGGCTCTATTAACACAAATACGACTGTATATACGACGGACACTGCCCTCCAAAATAGTCTCTCTATTTTTGATGAAATAACATTAGAGGAATTATTACAGCGTGTAAGTGGGATAAAACAAACAACATGTTTACTTGACCCACTTCCTGGGAAACTTATCAAGGAACTGTTTGTATTATTAGGTCCATCAGTGTTAAATATTATAAACTTATCACTTTCCTCCGGCACTGTTCCCCTAGCATTCAAAAAAGCGGTTATTCATCCTCTGCTCAAAAGACCTAACCTCGATCCTGACCTCATGGTAAACTACCGACCGGTCTCCCACCTTCCGTTTATTTCCAAAATTCTCGAAAAAACTGTTGCACAGCAGCTAAATGAACACTTAGTGACTAACAATCTCTGTGAACCTTTTCAATCCGGTTTCAGGGCAAATCACTCTACGGAGACAGCCCTCGCAAAAATGACTAATGATCTATTGCTAACGATGGATTCTGATGCGTCATCTATGTTGCTGCTTCTTGATCTTAGCGCCGCTTTCGATACCGTCGATCATAATATTTTATTAGAGCGTATCAAAACACGTATTGGTATGTCAGACTTAGCCTTGTCTTGGTTTAACTCTTATCTTACTGACAGGATGCAGTGCGTCTCCCATAACAATGTGACCTCGGACTATGTCAAGGTAACGTGCGGAGTTCCCCAGGGTTCGGTTCTTGGCCCTGCACTCTTTAGTATTTACATGCTGCCGCTGGGTGACATCATACGCAAGTACGGTGTTAGCTTTCACTGTTTTGCTGACGACACTCAACTCTACATGCCCCTAAAGCTGACCAACACGCCGGACTGTAGTCAGCTGGAGGCGTGTCTTAATGAAATTAAACAATGGATGTCCGCTAACTTTTTGCAACTCAACGCTAAGAAAACGGAAATGCTGATTATCGGTCCTGCTAGACACCAACATCTATTTAATAATACCACCTTAACATTTGACAACCAAACAATTAAACAAGGAGACTCGGTAAAGAATCTGGGTATTATCTTCGACCCAACTCTCTCGTTTGAGTCACACATTAAGAGTGTTACTAAAACGGCCTTCTTTCATCTCCGTAATATCGCTAAAATTCGTTCCATCTTGTCCACTAGCGACGCTGAGATCATTATTCATGCGTTCGTTACGTCTCGTCTCGATTACTGTAACGTACTATTTTCGGGCCTCCCTATGTCTAGCATTAAAAGATTACAGTTGGTACAAAATGCGGCTGCAAGGCTTTTGACAAAAACAAGAAAGTTTGATCATATTACGCCTATACTGGCTCACTTGCACTGTCTTCCTGTGCACTTAAGATGCGACTTTAAGGTTTTACTACTTACGTATAAAATATTACACGGTTTAGCTCCAGCCTATCTCGCCGATTGTATTGTACCATATGTCCCGACAAGAAATCTGCGTTCAAAGAACTCCGGCTTATTAGTGATTCCCAGAGCCAAAAAAAAGTCTGCGGGCTATAGAGCGTTTTCTATTCGGGCTCCAGTACTCTGGAATGCCCTCCCGGTAACAGTTAGAGATGCTACCTCAGTAGAAGCATTTAAGTCCCATCTTAAAACTCATTTGTATAATCTAGCCTTTAAATAGACCCCCCCTTTTTTAGACCAGTTGATCTGCCGTTTCTTTTCTTCTCTCCTCTTCTCCCCTGTCCCTTGCGAGGGGGAGTTGCATAGGTCCGGTGGCCATGGATGAAGTGCTGGCTGTCCAGAGCCGGGACCCCGGGTGGACCACTAGCCTGTGCATCGGTTGGGGACATCTCTGCGCTGCTGACCCGTCTCCGCTCGGGATGGTTTCCTGTTGGCCCCGCTGTGGACTGGACTCCCGCTGATGTGTTGGATCCACTGTGGACTGGACTTTCACAATGTTATGTCAGACCCACTCGACATCCGTTGCTTTCGGTCTCCCCTAGAGGGGGGGGGGGTTACCCACATATGCGGTCCTCTCCAAGGTTTCTCATAGTCATTCACCGACGTCCCACTGGGGTGAGTTTTTCCTTGCCCGTATGTGGGCTCTGTACCGAGGATGTCGTTGTGGCTTGTACAGCCCTTTGAGACACTTGTGATTTAGGGCTATATAAATAAACATTGATTGATTGATTGATTGATGTCACACTGACGGTGGACGTATAAACAACTTTAACACTGTTACAAATATGCGCCACACTGTGAACCCACACCAAAGAAGAATGACAAACACATTTCGGGAGAACATCCGCACCGTAACACAACATAAACACAAGAGAATCCCTTGCAGCACTAACTCTTCCAGGACGCTACAATAACATCTACGGCTTTTGGAGCTCAGTGCACAACTGCACACACAACAAGAAGGAGACGAAGCAGAAGAACGAAGAAGAGACATGGCGACGACGAGTAAGAAGAAGAAATACGCTTGCAAGTTCCAAAATGATTGGAAAAAATAATTTCATTTCATCCAGAAAAGCTTGAAGGGGTAGGGGTATGCTGCCAGCACCTCAACCCCGACCCCCCAAATCAGCCCCCGCAAACACGCCCCCCCCCAACGCCCTCCCATCTCCCGAATTCGGAGGTCTCAATGTTGGCAAGTATGCACTAAAGTCTCAAATTTCAAAAGGCTCGTTTGGTGCATGGTTGGAATTGGGCAAGATTGTTTCATAAATATCGCCGCCATGCCTTCGTGGTTTGAGTTCACATTTACACAAAAGAGTCCTTCCATATATATTGAAATTAAGTTTGTAAACATTAATAACCAGCAGGAAATTGCAAATTACTTTAAAGTAAGGCTGCAATGATTAGGCGACATTGTCGACAAATGTTGCCAATAAAATTTGTTGGCGACAATTATATTTGTCGACAATAGTCGTGACGTTATCACTCGTGTTTTTCCGGGCAAAAGTGGGTCACTCGCAAAAACATTGAGAATGTATTTATTTTACCTTATCTATTCATTTACTTATCTTTAATATATTTTGTTAGATTAAATTTATGTTTGCATATATTCATGTGTGTCTACTAGGGGACGATTACCTTTGGAACTGAGGTACTGTAAGGGTATTGAAATTAGTATGTTACATATCTTAAAAAGTGCAGATGCCTCTACTTGTTATTGCCATGATTCACTATGCTGTACTGTCTGCAAAATTCTAAACAAATATTTGGAGAGAAAAAAAACCTTGCCAATGATGACATAAAGAGTATGAGGATATTTGCTCTTATTTTTGTTAAAAAACATGAATACCGTGCTCATTTTGCAAAGCGGACCTTGTTTTTATGGCAGTACATCTGTGATACGTGAGCATTTAAAGCGGAGACATGATGTCGGACATTTGGAGGGAGGATGTGGTCTCAACCTCTGTAAGAGTGTTATTAGCTTGTACCTTGCTGGCTAGCCAACAAGAGAGATAAAGTTGTGTGAAAATTACGTTAACTATTATTTTAGCCAAAGTCAGCCAGCTAAACTTTGTCTGCATCAATTCAAGTACGTTTTAAAGAAATGTTGAAAAAAAGGCACTTTAACAAACGCGAACCGACAGGCAGGCACCAATGCAGAGGTCATAATGTTAAACATACAATCTATTAAACAGCCAAAATGTATAGAATTAATCAAATATAGAATTCTACAGAAGAACAACTTTCTTCATGTCTGTGTAAGATCAATTAAAACTGAGCTCCCTTCACTGTGCAGGCGTTCTTCACATGAAGCGTTCAAGCGCACTGCGTAACTAACAATGTTCAAACACCAATGCAGTCACACTGTTTTTATTTATTTTTATTCCCAACAATGACAGTGTGCCCCTGCCTTGTTAGTGCAGGCCAATGAGGGGTGGAGGGGCTCAACATGGTTCTAGTGTTAGTGTGTTACATCATTTCCACCTTAGCAGAAAGCAACTAAACCACCTGACTGTAATCCAGTTAGCATCCTTTTAATTCCCTTTTGTGCTATACTGTATACTGTATTGCCAACCCTCCCGGTTTTACCGGGAGACTCCCGGAATTCAGCGCCTCTCCCGAAAACCTCCCGGAAGAAATTTTCTCCCGATAAACTCCCGGAATTCAGCCAGAGCTGGAGGCCACGCCCCCTCCAGCTCCATGCGGACCTGACTGGGAACAGTCTGTTTTCACGTCCGCTTTCCCACGATATAAACAGCGTGCCGTTATAACTGTAGAATGATGGAGGGCGAGTTCTTGGTTTCTTTTGTGGGTTTATTGTTAGGCAGTTCCATTAACGTCCTCCCAGCGCGGTAACAACACACAACAACAGCAGTCACGTTTTCGTCTACCGCAGTGGTCGGCAACCCAAAATGTTGAAAGAGCCATATTGGACCAAAAATACAAAAACAAATCTGTCTGGAGCCGCAAAAAATTAAAAGCCATATTACATACAGATAATGTGTCAGGAGATATAAATTAAATTAAGAGGACTTAAAGGAAACTAAATGACCTCAAATATACCTACAAACGAGGCATAATGATGCAATATGTACATATAGATAGCCTAAATAGCATGTTAACATCGATTAGCTTGGAGTCATGCAGTGACCAAATATGTCTGATTAGCACTCAACACAAGTCAATAACATCAACAAAACTCACCTTTGTGCGTTCATGCACAACGTTAAAAGTTTGGTGGACAAAATGAGACAGAAAAAGAAATGGCATAAAACACGTCCTAGAACGTCGGAGAAAGTTATACATGTAAACAAACTACGGTGAGTTCAAGGACCGCCAAAATTAGTAAGACAAAACGGCGCTCGCCAAATACTCGAATCAGTGAAGCATGTTTAATATAAACAGTGTGATTTATAACAATTAGGGAGGTTTGTGTCATGTTTGTCCTCCTACAGAAACCATATTAAAACAAAAAATATATTTTTTTCCCCTCATCTTATTCCATTTTTCATACATTTTTGAAAAAGCTCCAGAGAGCCACTAGGGCGGCGCTAAAGAGCCGCGGGTTGCCGACCCCTGGTCTACCGTAAAGCAGTTCGTCTGCCGTAAACAGCAATGTTGTGACACTCTTAAACAGGACAATACTGCCATCTACTGGATAGCCTCCGGAACACTGAAAGGCCTACTGAAATGAATTTTTTTTATTTAAACGGGAATAGCAGATCCATTCTATGTGTCTTACTTGATCATTTCGCGATATTGCCATATTTTTGCTGAAAGGATTTAGTAGAGAAAATCGACGATAAAGTTTGCAACTTTTGCTCGCTGATAAAAAAGCCTTGCCTGTACCGGAAGTAGCTTGACGTCACAGGAGGTAATATTCCTCACAATTTTCCTTTGTTTACAATGGAGCGAGAGAGATTCGGAGCGACAAAGCGACAATTACCCCATTAATTTGAGCGAGGATGAAAGATTCGTGGATGAGGAACGTTAGAGTGAAGAACTAGAGGCAGTGCAGGACGTATCTTTTTTCGCTCTGACCGTAACTTAGGTACAAGCTGGCTCATTGGATTCCACACTCTCTCCTTTTTCTATTGTGGATCACGGATTTGTATTTTAAACCACCTCAGATACTATATCCTCTAGAAAATGAGAGTCGAGCACGCGAAATGGACATTCACAGTGACTTTTATCTCCACGACAATACATCGGTGACACACTTAGCTACTGAGCTAACGTGATAGCATCGTTCTCAAATGCAGATAGAAACAAAATACATAAACCACTGACTGGAAGGATAGACAGAAGATCAACAATACTATTAAACCATGTACATGTAACTACACGGTTAATAATTCTCAGCCTGGTAAAGCTTAACAATGCTGTTGCTAACGACGCTAAGGCTAACTTAGCAACCGGACTGGTAAAATCATGGCGTAATAGCTTGAAAAGAAAGACAACTTTAGATTGTTTTCTTTGTTTTAATTTGGCCAAAAATAGAATGAGTACATTCTGAAAAAGTACATAGCACAATCAATCCTCTCGACAAAACACTTCAAGTTAGTTGACAATTCTGGGGAAGAACTGGTGCAGTTTCAACAACAAAACAAGGGACACAATGAACTTAGACTTTGTCTCAGTGTATTTACAAAGCCATTAAGCTTTAGGTCAAAGTTTATCTGGGATTGGATAGATAATAAATAATAAAAACCCTTGGAGGTATCAAATTTGTAATTTCCACATATTAATCCTGTGCCATTGAGTCTACTTGCAATGCCATCAAAAAGGCACTTTAACAAACACGAACCGTGTACACACACGAACACCCACGCACACACAAACACACACACACACACACACACACACACACACACACACAAACGGGCACTAATGCAGAGGTATAATAAGATTAAACATACAATCTATTAAAAAGTCAACATTTTAAGAATTAAAGATACAATTATATTCTATTAAAGTGCTAAAACTTCCAATAGTTAATCAATAGTCAATATACCAGTGTGCAGCTTTTTAAAAGTGCTTATTTTCTTTTTGAGGAAGTTACATTTTGTGTTTTGTTGTTTGTTTTCATTGCCGCTATTGTAACTGTTTTTTAAACACATAACTGAGGTTAATTGTCCTTTTTTAGTACTTTGCCTTTCCAGTCTTTTAAATGGACAACATTTTTGTAGTTATTTTAATTTTTATTACAGCTGAATGAGCACCACAGTTAGAGTATAAATACATATCTATTAATGTTGTTAGTTTGTTGTTAGTAAGCATGTGCCTAAAATAACTAAAAAAGCTGCATTTATAAGTCGATGGAATATGTGTACACTTTATTATCTGATTAGTCGACTAAAGGTCATAAAGTCTGCACAAAAGATCATCGGCTGCCCCCTCCCCTTCCTGAAGGATTTACACAACTCCCGCTGCCTCAACAGAGCAAAAAGCATCACCAAGGACAGCACACACCCTGGCTTCCACCTGTTCGACCTGCTACCATCGGGCAGGTGCTACAGGTGCATCAGAGCCAGAACATACAGGCTCAGAGACAGCTTCTTTCCCAGAGCTGTCACCATCTTGAACTCTAACTTATAATAATAAATCACCCCTATACA
Organism: Entelurus aequoreus; assembly: GCF_033978785.1. NCBI lineage: Eukaryota > Metazoa > Chordata > Actinopteri > Syngnathiformes > Syngnathidae > Entelurus > Entelurus aequoreus. The sequence goes on along the minus strand of NC_084743.1, from coordinate 68,761,640 downwards.
ATATCCTACCCTAATACCCTACTGTGCAATATTACCCTTCGAGTGCAATACGTCCGACACTGATTGTTATTTATTACTCCGGTACTCTTGTCTTGTTCTGTATATTGTACAGTATTTTGTATTTCTATAGTATTTTGTATATTGTACAGGATTGCTTATTATTTTTATTGGATAGTAGTCTATTTCAATTGTTAGTTTTTTCTTTATTACCTCTTGTGTAATTTATTTTTACCCCATATTTGTTCCCACTACCGCACCTTAAGTTGGAGTCCTTAATCTCGTTATATGCAAATATAATGACAATAAAGTCCATTCTATTCTATTCTATTCTAATTGACTATCAAAATAATCAATAGTTGCTGCCCTAGTTTAAAGACTGCGACTGACTGAGTAAAAACACTACAAGATAGTTCCATTAATCAGCGTTCTTCGGCACACAGATCCCCTACAAAAGTTCCTGCAAGTTGAAAGTTAGTTTTGTTCTTCTTCCTCTCCGTTGTCAAGTATGTTCTAGTAGAAATACACAAGAAATAAGTAATGAACAAATTGTCCTCGCATTCTCTGATAGGCGGATGACATTTCCGAATACAAAGTTTTAGGAGCGCCCCAACTGTGTTAAACCAATCAGCGTTCGTCAGCACAACTAACTTCTCTAAAGTTCCTGTTGAAATTCCGAAAGTCTCACCAAGCTACCCAGGTAGTTTCTGGTGGAAAAACATGGGGTATCTCATTTAAATGGCAAAGATACTGTCAGAGTTCCTGCGGTGGAAAAAAGCCTAATATGTCTTTTGTCTGTCTGTTAAGGTACAGTCGATAGCAACACGGCTCAGATTGTTATGGTCGGATTTTTGATAAAATTTCAGGAAATGTCAGAAATGGTTTGGCGGAGGTCTGCACTCTCAAAGTGTTTTTAATCGGTATATCTGGTAATTGTGTTATTGTGCACTATAGAAAAATTATTAAACAATGTGTCCGTATCTTTTCAAAACTTGCGATTAATTAAATTCAGATTTTAGTCATTTGCATAAAAATTGCTTCACATGACAACAAAAAACAGGAACTAAATCTTAACCACACCGGTAGGGGTTAATACAATCGAGTCAGCCTGACCTGCCATTGAAATAGCTCTTTTTTTTTTTTCTATCAAGGGAGTTGGCAGCCCTCAGAACAACAGCGATGAGTCATCAAATTAATGTCAGTTATTAATGACAACTTGCATAATGGAAAATAAATAGAAAGTCTAAAAATAATTCACGCAGCAAAGGTCCATGGTAGATTCACTCATGCACGGTATGTGTCATACAGTATAATTAATGCGATTGTCCCTCCTGCCCATCACCAATGATGCTATTTGCTAACTTGCACTATAGAAACTAAACGACAACAATGTCCACAAAGATGTGAAAGCTGCATTGATACCATGTTGTATAAAAAGTGGTGGCACAGGTGTGGTATAACACACACAAAACAAAGAACAACTTTCTTCATGTCTGTGCAAGATCAATTAAAACTGAGCTCCCTTCACTGTGCAGGCGTTCTTCACATGAAGCGTTCAAGCGCACTGCGTAACTAACAATGTTCAAACACCAATGCAGTCACACTGTCTTTATTTATTTTTATTCCCAACAATGACAGTGTGCCCCTGCCTTGTTAGTGCAGGCCAGTGAGGGGTGGAGGGGCTCAACATGGTTCTAGTGTTAGTGTGTTACATCATTTCCGCCTTAGCAGAAAGCAACTAAACCACCTGACTGTAATCCAGTTAGCATCCTTTTAATTCCCTTTTGTGCTATACTGTATACTGTATTGCCAACCCTCCCGGTTTTACCGGGAGACTCCCGGAATTCAGCGCCTCTCCCGAAAACCTCCCGGAAGAAATTTTCTCCCGATAAACTCCCGGATTTCAGCCAGAGCTGGAGGCCACGCCCCCTCCAGCTCCATGCGGACCTGACTGGGAACAGTCTGTTTTCACGTCCGCTTTCCCACGATATAAACAGCGTGCCGTTATAACTGTAGAATGATGGAGGGCGAGCTCTTGGTTTCTTATGTGGGTTTATTGTTAGGCAGTTCCATTAACGTCCTCCCAGCGCGGTAACAACACACAACAACAGCCGTCACGTTTTCGTCTACCGCAGTGGTCGGCAACCCAAAATGTTGAAAGAGCCATATTGGACCAACAATACAAAAACAAATCTGTCTGGAGCCGCAAAAAATTAAAAGCCATATTACATACAGATAGTGTGTCAGGAGATATAAATTAAATTAAGAGGACTTAAAGGAAACTAAATGACCTCAAATATACCTACAAACGAGGCATAATGATGCAATATGTACATATAGATAGCCTAAATAGCATGTTAACATCGATTAGCTTGGAGTCATGCAGTGACCAAATATGTCTGATTAGCACTCAACACAAGTCAATAACATCAACAAAACTCACCTTTGTGCGTTCATGCACAACGTTAAAAGTTTGGTGGACAAAATGAGACAGAAAAAGAAATGGCATAAAACACGTCCTAGAACGTCGGAGAAAGTTATACATGTAAACAAACTACGGTGAGTTCAAGGACCGCCAAAATTAGTAGGACAAAACGGCGCTCGCCAAATACTCGAATCAGTGAAGCATGTTTAATATAAACAGTGTGATTTATAACAATTAGGGAGGTTTGTGTCATGTTTGTCCTCCTACAGAAACCATATTAAAACAAAAAATATATTTTTTTCCCCTCATCTTATTCCATTTTTCATACATTTTTGAAAAAGCTCCAGAGAGCCACTAGGGCGGCGCTAAAGAGCCGCATGCGGCTCTAGAGCCGCGGGTTGCCGACCCCTGGTCTACCGTAAAGCAGTTCGTCTGCCGTAAACAGCAATGTTGTGACACTCTTAAACAGGACAATACTGCCATCTACTGGATAGCCTCCGGAACACTGAAAGGCCTACTGAAATGAATTTTTTTTTATTCAAACGGGAATAGCAGATCCATTCTATGTGTCATACTTGATCATTTCGCGATATTGCCATATTTTTGCTGAAAGGATTTAGTAGAGAAAATCGACGATAAAGTTTGCAACTTTTGCTCGCTGATAAAAAAGCCTTGCCTGTACCGGAAGTAGCTTGACGTCACAGGAGGTAATATTCCTCACAATGTTCCTTTGTTTACAATGGAGCGAGAGAGATTCGGAGCGACAAAGCGACAATTACCCCATTAATTTGAGCGAGGATGAAAGATTCGTGGATGAGGAACGTTAGAGTGCAGAACTAGAGGCAGTGCAGGACGTATCTTTTTTCGCTCTGAACGTAACTTAGGTACAAGCTGGCTCATTGGATTCCACACTCTCTCCTTTTTCTATCGTGGATCACGGATTTGTATTTTAAACCACCTCAGATACTATATCCTCTTGAAAATGAGAGTCGAGCACGCGAAATGGACATTCACAGTGACTTTTATCTCCACGACAATACATCGGTGACACACTTAGCTACTGAGCTAACGTGATAGCATCGTTCTCAAATGCAGATAGAAACAAAATACATAAATCCCTGACTGGAAGGATAGACAGAAGATCAACAATACTATTAAACCATGTACATGTAACTACACGGTTAATAATTCTCAGCCTGGTAAAGCTTAACAATGCTGTTGCTAACGACGCTAAGGCTAACTTAGCAACCGGACCTCACAGAGCTATGATAAAAACATTAGCGCTCCACCTACGCCAGCCAGCCCTCATCTGCTCCTCAACAGCCGTGCTCACCTGCGTTCCAGCGATCGACGGCGCGACGAAGGACTTCATCCGTGGGTTTGGCGGCTAGCATCGGCTAGGCGTCTGCTATCAGGGTAAGTAGTCCTTGTTGTGTTGCTACAGCCAGCCGCTAATACACCGATCCCATCTACAACGTTCTTCTTTGCAGCCTCCATTGTTCATTAAACAAATTGCAAAAGATTTACCAACACAGATGTCCAGAATACTGTGGAATAATGAAATGAAAACAGAGTTTTTTCTCCGGGCTCCGAATATTTCCCTTGCCCTCGTGACGTCACACGCATACGTCAGCATAATAAAACGTTTTTAACCGGAAGTGTGGCGGGAAATTTAAAGGCCTACTGAAACCCACTACTACCGACCACGCAGTCTGATAGTTTATATATCAATGATGAAATCTTAACATTGCAACACATGCCAATACGGCCGGGTTAACTTATAAAGTGCAATTTTAAAATTCCCGCCACACTTCCGGTTGAAAAACTCCTTCAGATATGATTTATGCGCGTGACGTCACAAAATCCACGGAAGTGGTTGGACCTCATCGGACCCGATACAAAAACCTCTTGTTTTCTTCGACAAAATTCCACAGTATTCTGGACATCTGTGTTGGTGAATCTTTTGCAATTTGTTTAATGAACAATGGAAGCTGCAAAGAAGAACGTTGTAGGTGGGATCAATCGGTGTATTAGCGGCTAAGTACAATACTTACAGCAACACAACAAGGACTACTTACTACGCCTAGCCGATGCTTGCCGTCAAACCCACGGATGAAGTCCTTCGTCACGCCGTCGATCGCTGGAACGCAGGTGAGCACGGCTGTTGATGGGAAGATGAGGGCTGGCTGGCGTAGGTGGAGCGCTAATGTTTTTATCATAGTTCTGTGAGGTCCGGTTGCTAAGTTGCTAAATTAGCCTCAGCGTCGTTAGCAACAGCATTGTTAAGCCTTACCAGGCTGAGAATTTTTAACCGTGTAGTTACATGTACATGGTTTAATAGTATTGTTGATCTTCTGTCTATCCTTCCAGTCAGGGGTTTATTTCTTTTATTTCTATCTTCATTTGAGAACGATGCTATCACATTAGCTCAGTAGCTAAGTGTGTCACCGATGTATTGTCGTGGAGATAAAAGTCACTTTAAATGTCCATTTCGCGTGCTCGACTCTCATTTTCAAGAGGATATAGTATCCGAGGTGGTTTAAAATACAAATCCGTGATCCACAATAGAAAAAGGAGAGAGTGTGGAATCCAATGAGCCAGCTTGTACCTAAGTTACGGTCAGAGCGAAAAAAGATACGTCCTGCACTGCCTCTAGTTCTTCACTCTAACGTTCCTCATCCACAAATCTTTCATCCTCGCTCAAATTAATGGGGTAATCGTCGCTTTGTCGCTCCGAATCTCTCTCGCTCCATTGTAAACAAAGGACAATTGTGAGGAATACTAGCTCCTGTGACGTCACGCTACTTCCGGTACAGGCAAGGCTTTTTTATCAGCGAGCAAAAGTTGCAAACTTTATCGTCGATTTTCTCTACTAAATCCTTTCAGCAAAAATATGGCAATATCGCGAAATGATCAAGTATGACACATAGAATGGATCTGCTATTCCCGTTTAAATAAAAAAAATTCATTTGAGTAGGCCTTTAAAATTGCACTTTATAAGTTAACCCGGCCGTATTGGCATGTGTTGCAATGTTAAGATTTCATCATTGATATATAAACTATCAGACTGCTTGGTCGGTAGTAGTGGGTTTCAGTAGGCCTTTAAATTCAAGTATTTCTTTTATTTATATGTATAATAAAATAAATATAAATATATATATATAGCTAGAATTCACTGAAAGTCAAGTATTTCATACACATATATATATATATATATATATATACACATACATACATACATACATACATACATACATACATATATATATATATATATATATATATATATATATATATATATATATGAAATACTCGAGTTGGTGAATTCTAGCTGTAAATATACTCCTCCACTCTTAACCACGCCCCCAACCACGCCCCCAACCAAAACTCGGCCCCCGAGTCAAAAAGTTTGGGGACCCCTGCGTTAGACCTTTAGATGGATTCATTCTATTTCCGTTATTATGAGAGTGCCCTCGTTTCCACATCCTCTTACTGTACGTCTTACTAAGACGACAAGCCCATCAAAGACCTCCAATATGCCAAGTAATCAGTTAACCTTGCAAGCTGAGACCTGCAACTCACTTCCTTGTGTACAAATCCACATCCACAGCATTGAGGATGTGTGGCTAAATCAGGTAACCACAAATATTACAGTAACGACACATCTTAGCATGACGCTGTGTCGATCGTTTACAATCTAAAAGACGACGGTTAAAAGATGTCCAAAAGGAACTCACCTACACTCACGAGGGTCGATCACATTCCCTTTGCTGTTTTGACTCTGATAGTGCTTTTCAAAAACTCTTCCTTCTTCCTGCTCACCTGCTGCTTTTAATGTTGCTACCACACGCTGACTCAGGGCACTGTAGGGCTGGTGTGTACGTGTGCATGTGTTTGGTGCCTAATCCCTGCTGAGTGGGGTGCTAAGCAGCTACAGCTCACTAGAGAGTTAAGTCACTATTAACAGTGGTTGTGTGTCAGAGCATTGTTTTTTTAGGGCATGCATTATATAATTATATAACATCAGTGGGTTCTAAGAACCTTATGTTGTATGTATTTAACCATCTTTTATCATATTCAAATTAGGGCTGGGCGATATGGCCTTTTATTAATATCTCGATATTTTTAGGCCATGTCACAATACACGATATATGTCTCGATATTTTGCCTTAGCCTTGAATGAACACTTGATGCATATAATCACAGCAGTATGATGATTCTATGTGTTTACATTAAAAAATTCTTGTTCATACTTCATTAATATATGCTCATTTTAAACTTTCATGCAGAGAGGGAAGTCACAACTAAGTCAATTTACCAAAACTGTATATTCATGTCATTTCCAAAACAGAAAGTGCAAGATTGTCAGAGACATTTTAAAACAAGCTATGAGTGCACTTTTGTGCATGATGTCACTAAGATGACATATCAAAACACTAAATTAAAGTGCACTTTTTGTACAGAACGCCACTACAATAGTTTAAAACAAATAAAGTGTACTTTTGTGCATGATGTCACACAAGATATTTCAATAAGTGTCAAGTAAAAATGAGCTGCATAATAGGAAATCAAATAGTGTACGTCCTTCGCTATGTGGTAGGTTCCTGCGGACGTTATCTCCTTCTGTTGTTGACTAGTTTTTTCATACGGTGTTGATGTGGAAATAGTTGCTTCGGCAATTTGTTGGTGTGGCACTGAACGGAGATGTTGACATGCCGAGTTTCAAGCACTCTTCATTCTCCAGCGGGTGACTTTTCAAATGATGCTACATATTAGCAGTAATGCTACTTTTTGTAGCAACGCTTATGCCGCATAATTGTTCAACATCTTCCCGCTTGAAGCCAAACTACCGCCAGACGATGGACCCCTGTGCTGTTTTTCTTGGGAATTAATTCTTCCTTCATTTGTTACCAGATTTGCACCTTCTCTCTCTCGTATTACCACCCGCACCGCGCCGTTAGCATCACAGCTAACGTTACCATGTCGCTACCTGTCTGCTCCGCGGGAGCGTGTGACGTTGCTCACGCGACGTATGTAAGAAGGTGCGCTTGTTTTAAGTCTCTGTGAGAAGGAGAGACAACAAAGAGTGAGAAGAGCCTGTAGCGTAATGCCCGCAGCTAAAAGCAACTGCGTGAGAACGTATACTCGAATATCACGATATAGTCATTTTCTATATCGCACAGAGACAAACCTGCGATATATCGAGTATATCGCCCAGCCCTAATTCAAATGGAAATTGTATAAAAATTATTCTATTCTTTTGCAATGGTCCTACAGTCCTCAAAAATCAAAATATGGGACTTAATACGTTTTTAACATCAATGTGTCAAAAAGTGCGTAAACACTATTTGCAGGGTTCGTACACCTTTTCCATGGCCAAATAAGCCCTTTTTAAGGACTTTCAAGATACATTTTCCAGTACCCTTCAAAAGGCGAAAACCAGTGTGAATCAATCCATAGCCTTTTTGTGTTTGTTAGTGTTTGAGGTCACCAAATGCTGCGGACAATCTGCTAAATCAGTCCCGGAAACGAATACAATTGGTAAACATTGTACATAATAAGTATTGTTATGAACGTGTCTGTTACTACATTATATATAGACTTGCCGTGTGTGTATAAAACGTTGGAAGATTTTGACGTTGTTTTAGAGGGCTTTGAAGGCTACAAGGGTAAATGTAAAGTGTGGAAAACATTAGGGTGGAGGAGGATCAAACACATCCACACGCACTGCAGATAACCTCAAGCTATGTGCATCTGTCACATATGCTCAGAGCAGCTGGGGTTTGTGAGCATCATGGAGCGTTAGCTGCTGATTAAAATGCAGCCTTCATTTGCAAGAGTTAAATAATGTCATCAAAAATGAAACGTTGTCTCCATGCTTGTGTTGTAGGCCACAGAAGCTGATTGCGGCCAGATGAGAGGCAGAAATTCTGCTGATGTTAATGACAGGGTCCAACCAGAAGATGCTAGCATTTCAAAAAATGACTCTTTTTTTTCCTGTTTTAATGGCATGCAAAAATCTGCAAATTCATTCCAGCTGATTTTAAAACACCAGGGGCCGTACTTATCAAGCTTCTTAGAGTGCCATTTTACACTTAAGTCCTGAGAATTTGCGAAATTTAGTCCTACTCTCAAACTTAAGAATAAAAGCTTTTTATCAACGTTCTTAAGTCTAAGAATCACTCCTACTCTCCACGATATTTAAGAGACCTTCAGAGGTGTCTTAAGTGGTTAGGAGTTGCCAGCAGGGGATGGCACTGAGGTGAGAGAGACGTGCGCGAACGTTCAGGGAACGGAACAATGTTTTGTTTTGTTTTTATGACGAGCAGCTGATCAAACGGTATCGTTTAGACAGAGCGGATATTATTTTTGTCACAGATTTAATACTTTTCGATTCCTTGTTGATTTCTGCATGTGTCTGCAGTGGGCTAGTATATATAGAGCCACCCACACCAGTTTCAAATTAGTTGCCTAATTAATGAATTGGAAAGAAAATGTTATGACAGTAGCGTATGTGTGTGGCCGTGAGGTGAGTGACGTCAGTGAGTGTGTGGGCGATAGAAGAGAGGGAGCGGTAGCGTGAGTGCCGGCGGGGACTAGTTTGTTTTGTATTATTTTGTAGTTTATTGTCAAAATATACACTCCCATTGTCCACTTAAATATTTCCAAGATATTTCTTTATTCTTAGACAACGGATTCCCTTCCGTGGTCATTTCTATGGACACAGAAATGACGTCACCTAAAATTCCGTTTACGGCACATAGTAATGTCGTAATTCAGCTCTGAGTGTGACACTTAAGATTCAGTCCTACACTTCGCTGAAAGTGTGAGTAAGACGCTTGATAACTAACTTTTAAGTGCAGCTTTCAGCGAAGAATTTATTTACTCTTAAGTCAACTCTTAGCAGACTTCTTAGGAGTAATTCTAAGAAGCTTGATAAGTACGGCCCCGGGAATGTTGCAAAGTTTCTAACTAGAGATGTCCGATAATATCGGACTCCCGATGCTTTAAAATGTAATATCGGAAATTATCTGTATCAGTTTCAAAAAGTAAAATGTATGACTTTTTAAAACGTCGCTGTACGGAGTGGTACACGGACGTAGGGAGAAGTACAGAGCGCCAATAAACCTTAAAGGCACTGCCTTTGCGTGCCGGCCCAATCACATAATATCTACAGTTTTTCACACACACAAGTGAATGCAATGCATATTGGTCAACAGCCATACAGGTCACACTGAGGGTTGCCGTATAAACAACATTAACACTGTTACAAATATGCGCCACACTGTGAACCCACACCAAACAAGAATGACAAACACATTTCGGGAGAACATCCGCACCGTAACACAACATAAACACAACAGAACAAATACCCAGAACCCCTTGCAGCACTAACTCTTCCGGGACGCTACAATATACGCTACCTCCTACCCTCCCCCCACCTCAACCCCGCCCACCTCAACCTTCTCATGCTCTCTCAGGGAGAGCATGTCCCAAATTCCAAGCTGCTGTTTTGAGGCATGTTAAAAAAAAATAATGCACTTTGTGACTTCAATAATAAATATGGCAGTGCTATTTTGGCATTTTTTTCCATAACTTGAGTTGATTTATTTTGGAAAACCTTGTTACATTGTTTAATGCAGTGATTTTCAACCTTTTTTAAGCCGCGGCACACTTTTTACATTTACAAAATCCTGCGGCACACCACCAACCAAAATGACACAAAATGACACTCTTAACACAGCATATAATACATATAGTTAATAATATAGGTTTCTAAATGTATTTATATTTACTACTATTACAATGGCTTTACAAGCTCGCAGTATTAATGTTTCTGCCACAGTGTGGGACTTTTTTGATTTAGCTACGAGTTCAACAACAAGGTAGCAAGCTTTGAGGGCTCTCTTGTTTACCTTTGTGGTTTTTCTCAGAAAACTTGCCTATTTCTCATTGTTTGTACGTAAGCGTACAAAATAGTCCATCGTGGTGTTTCGTTTGGAGATGGCGTTTAAGCTTGCTTGGCACCATGGCGCTATTGGATAGCTTCTCACCACACACCAAGCACTGCGGAGTCGGTGCTCTCGCATCCCCGGTGAAAGTCAATCCAAATGAAAGATAGCTTTCGCTTTATTGCCTCGAGCTCACCGTCTTTTTTTATTTTGTAGACCACTCATACTAGAGCCTTCATCTGGGTCAGAATTTTGTCCAGGACCCTGTTCGCCATTTGCATTTTCCCTTCTCAAAAACTTCTCCATCACTGTCACTTGCTCGCATCCTCTTGCTGCGATCCCAAACTGTCACTGTCACGTGATGCGCAGCGCTAACTCGATTGTCTTTACAGGTATTTATCGCCCTCTGCTGCCACCTACTGAAATAGATGAGTATTACATTATCTGCCGCACTTTATTATAGCACGGACACCCGACAATGGTTAATTAGGAGATATTAAATAATTTCTCACGGCACACCTGACGATCTCTCACGGCACACTAGTGTGCCGCGGCACACTGGTTGAAAATGACTGGTTTAATGCATCCAGCGGGGCATCACAACAAAATTAGGCAGAATAATGTGTTAATTCCACGACTGTATATATCGGTACCGGTTGATATCGGAATCGGTAATCAAGAGTTGGACATTATCGGACATCTCTATTTATAACATAGTTTCCGCATCATTATGGATGGGTACGTTTCGCATTGCAACCAATACAAGTTAAAGTTCCACTGATAGTCACACACACACTAGGTGTGGTGAAATTACCCTCTGCATTTGACCCATTCCCTTGTTTCACCCCCTGGGAGATGAGGGGGGTAGTGAGCAGCGGGGGTGGCCGAGCTCGGGAATCAATACGGTACCAATTCTCAGTGCCTTAGAATCGATAACGGTATTTAACAGTACTGATTTTAATGTTTTAAATGTTAATTGTTTGATAATAAAATCACGTTTTAATGGAACATTAAAAAATGTTCTGTCCAGTTATGTCCATATCTTTTCTTATTGCGTTTATTATTACATTTCTGAGTCTCATTTTAAGTTAATCATTGTTTATGTTGCATGTTTTTGAATGACGGACAGGAGAGGTCAGTGAGTGGTGGTGGATTTCCATTTCGTGCGGCAGCGGTTCCCTTTTCCGATGGCCGGGTCGATCGTCTTCGTTGTTGTGTGCATTTTGTCGAGTCTTGGCCATGATGACTGTGAGACCATAACGTGCTAAATGGCTGACTCAATAATTGTGTGTGTGCGCGTTTGAGATATTGAGAACATTAGGGATGTAACGATGAACGGTACTAATGATAATTGCAGTAAAACTCCCCAATGGTTAGTATTACCGTTCTACATTAAAATTATGAAAAAATCGTGATTGATAATTGCACTTTGTTAAACTCACGGACTGGCTGAGTAGCTAACATGAAAATAAGAGACAATAAAGCTTCTCCCCATTAAAAAACAACATACCCAAATCTAATCCTATATATCAGCTAATATATCAAATTGTGAACATTGAAACTACGAGCTGTGCTCTCTTAGAACAGAGTGATCGTTATATACTCGGAGGAACACGAGGCGCATGTGTTCAAAAACCGCTAAACAGAGTAGGATGCCACAACGCTTGCCAAAAATAAAAATTAAAAATAATAATAGATTTTGTTACGCACTTTTCATTTAAATAAATCTTAAAATGCTACAGTACAAACAAAACAATACAAGCTTAGCCATTAAAACAGATAAAATACCAAGACTGAAACCACGTCAGTGAAACATAAGAAACACAAAATATGCAAAATAGGGTTTTTTTCTGACAGGATCTATTTATTATAGTTATTTAGAAAAATAAGTTGGTCAAAAAATGTCAGTGTGTGTAAAAGTACTTTTTTAGCCAATTCAAAAATACTGCAATAATAATGACAACGGTGATAACTTTAGTCACGATAACCGTGATATTAAAATATTATATCGTTACATCCTGAGTGAACAATTTCATTGGTCCACCGTGACCCATTCGGCAGTTTCTTTGGTCTAATGTGACTAAGCTAAATTTATTGGCAACATGTGAAGCTGGTGAACCCGAAAACATCTATGAATTAGCCACAGCATTTTATAAAACGCAGGGGTCAAAGCGTGGGGGAAAAAGTTACGGTTTATAATTAGGAAAATACGGTAATCACTGTTCAATTACCTTTATTGTTTGCTGAATTTGTTCATGAGTTTTTATTTATATTACATTTTACACTAAAAATTATTTTTTCCGTACTTGGATTCTAGGGTTTTGGGGGATTTTAGGCCCAATGCGTTTATAAACTATGTCAAAATGAAAAAATATATATTTTACAGTCATACACGTGACAACTGAGACAACTAGTGTGCTGATCGCTAGCAGATGAATAGTGCGCTAATTGCCTACTGACAACTGTCACGCTAATCACTAACTGGCAACTGGTGTGCTAATCACTAGATGGCAACTACAGTGCTAATTGCTAGCTGTCAGGCTTATCACTGACAGCTTGGTTATTTTCGGGTTTTTCTCCGTGTTTGTGTTTTACTTCCTGTCAGCGCTCTTATTTTGGTTCTATTTCCTGCACGTCTCTCTGAGCGCTAAATTTCCGTCACCTGTCCCTGATTGGCAGCCTGGCACACCTTGTGGCAATTGCCAATCAGGCAATCGCCCTCCAGTCAGTGCTTGAGGATTGTTAGCTGTTTGCTGTCTCCTGGTTCCTCGTATCTTATATCCTGTCTCCAGTTCTCCTTGATTCCTGCATTCCCTGCATTTTTTTACATTAAAGTCATGTTTTCCTGCATCAAGCCTGCCATCTCTGCATCTTGGGGTTCGTCACCAGCACTCCCTGACACTAGCTAGCTATCTTATATGCTATTATTATTATTACTACAATATCATGTTTTATTCATGTTTTTATCTTAAAACTGCGAGTCAGCAAAAAGTGTTATTTCTAAACTACACCAGAATGTGTTGGATTAATGTAAATGTGCATTTAAAGATACTTAAATTTGGGGAAAAATTGCATGGAGAATATGAAATATAATTTGAAAAAGTCTAATTAACTTAACATTTCACGACCCCCCTGCAGTACCTCTGCGGACCCCCAAAGGTTAATCATCCAGTAAAATCCTGACGACTGAAGGGCTTTTTGGTAGCACAATCCCGTCCTGAGTGCATTTAGGCTTTATCTAAGCGGACAAGTCCAGACAAGATGCTTTGATAAGCAACTGATCGATTGCTATCGCAGTGGCATTCCAATTTAAAGATGTGTCCTTGTTTCTTTTCAATCAAATAAGCAGACCTCCCATCAGTCTTGGCAAAAAGTGCAATATATCAGAGAAAAACACACATTAACGCCTCATTACTTACTTGATCTACTGCTGCCTTCTTCTGTCTAAGCCAGGACAACAGAAACTCAGAAGGAGAGTTTGGTTAGGAATATATCAATATATTTCCAAAAGACATCCACCCATGAGTCGCAAGTCCTATAGGATCATGTTTGTGTTTATTTGACCATATAAGTGCTATTTCTAGTATAGGGTTGTACATTATACAGGTACTAATAAAGTACTGTGAAATTAAAAAAGGTACTATAGGGCTTTTGAAAAATACCAATACTTTTTTTTAGAGATGTCCGGTAATATCGACCAATAAATGCTTTAAAAAGTAATATCGGAAATTATCGGTATCGGTTTCAAAATTATTGGTATCGGTTTCAAAAAGTAAAATTGATGACTTTTTAAAACGCCACTGTGTACACGGACGTAGGGAGAAGTACAAAGCGCCAATAAAGTGCAAGTCCAATCACATAATACCTACGGCTTTTTACACACACAAGTGAATGCATGCATACTTGGTCAACAGCCATACAGGTCACACTGAGGGTGGTCGTATAAACAACTTTAACACTGTTACAAATATGCGCCACACTGTGAACCCACACCAAACAAGAATGACAAACACATTTCGGGAGAACATCCGCACCGTAACACAACATAAACACAACAGAACAAATACCCACAACCCCTTGCAGCACTAACTCTTCCGGGACGCTACAATATACACCCCCGTTACCCCCTAGCCCCCCACACCTCAACCCCCCCCCCAACCCTGCCCACCTCAACCTCCTCATGCTCTCTCAGGGAGAGCATGTCCCAAATTCCAAGCTGCTGTTTTGAGGCATGTTAAAAAAAATAATGCACTTTGTGACTTCAATAATAAATATGGCAGTGCCATGTTGGCATTTTTTTCCATAACTTGAGTTGATTTATTTTGGAAAACCTTGTTACATTGTTTAATGCATCCAGCGGGGAATCACAACAAAATTAGGCATAATAATGTGTTAATTCCATGACTGTATATATCGGTATCGGTTGATATCAGAATCGGTAATTAAGACTTGGACAATATCGGAATATCGGCAAAAAAGCCATTATCGGACATCTCTACTTTTTTTTAATGGACATGACGAGCCATGGTGACATTAGTGGTAATATGAACCAAGGCGCATGTCGCGCGTCAACACACAAACAGAGCACTTACAAGCAGAAACAGTGTGGAGACAGAAGGGGAAGAATGGACGTATTTTGGGTTAAAAACAAACGATAAAGGTGTAGCTGTAGACACTGAAGTGCCGGTCTGCAAGCAGTGCTTTAAAACAAAGCTTGCTAGCAGCTAATGTCCATCCGCAGTGTTTTAGCTACTTCTGAATCACTAATCCTCCTCTCTATGGCAACAAATAAAATTAATTCTTACAAGTGTCATCCCTGCAGGACGAGGAATAGCTAAACATGCTTTACTACACCTAACCGGCGTCACAATGTAAACAAACGTCATGGGTGGATCTACACCTGACATCCACTGTAATGATACCAAGTCCAGGAGCGTATCTCGTCGGTACTACTATGATTACATCTATATTTTTTAGCATCACAAAATCTGTTTTCGTTTTTTTTAAATGTATATTATAAAACTAAGCAAATACGTCCCTGGACACATGAGGACTTAAATCATGACCATTGTAAGATCCTGTAACTACTTGGTATCGTATCGATACCCAAATTTGTGGTATCATCCAAAACTAATGTAAAGTATCCAAACAACAGAAGAATAAATGATTATTACATTTTGACAGAAGTGTAGATAGAACATGTTAAATAGAAAGTAAGCAGATATTAACAGTTTAGGAACAAGTACATTAATAATACATTTTCTACTGCTTGTCCTTAATGTTGCCAAAATAATGGAATGATAAATGACACAATATGTTACTGCATATGTCAGCAGCTAAATTAGGAGCCTTTGTTTGCTTACTTACAACTAAAAGAAAAGTTGTTTCGTATGTTCACTATTTTATTTAAGGACAAACTTGCAATAAGAAACATATGTTTAATGTACCCTAAGATTTGTTGTTAAAATAAAGACAATAATGCCATTTTTTGTGGTCCCCTTTATTTAGAAAAGTATCAAAATACATTTTGGTACCGGTACCAAAATATTGGTATCAAGACAACACTAATTAACAGTAAATGAACAAGTAGATTAATAATCTATTTATTTTCTAACGACTGTCACTTTTGACAAAATAATACAAATCGGAAATGACACCATATGTTATTGCATTCATCAGCAGACAAATTAGGAGCTTTTGTTTGCTTACTTACTATTAAAATATCAATTCTCTAGTATGTTTACCATCTTATTTAATGCCAAAATTGTTATTTGACTGCAATATAAAATGTATGTTTAGTGTATCATAACATTTTCTGTTAAAATAAAGCCAATATTGACATTTTTTGTAGCCCCCTTTATTTTGAAAAGTATCAAAATACATTTTGGTACCGGTGCGGCACCAAAATATTGGTATCGGGACAACCTTAGTCCAGTATAACACATCTCTCAGAACCCGTTATGAATGTGAGGCGGAACACGCCTGGCTGAGTCGAGCGAATAAAAGATGCAAGGACGTCCTCGGGCACGGAGTTAAAACGCTTCTTTCAAGAAGAGTTGGTGTTGGGTCAAGGGAGCAAGTGGATGACTTGAGTGTTGTTGTTACCGCCTGCATGAGCATTTCTGGGTCAACCAGGCTGAATGTGTCCAGCAGG
Organism: Entelurus aequoreus; assembly: GCF_033978785.1. Classification (NCBI taxonomy): domain Eukaryota; kingdom Metazoa; phylum Chordata; class Actinopteri; order Syngnathiformes; family Syngnathidae; genus Entelurus; species Entelurus aequoreus. The sequence continues at coordinate 68,745,112 of NC_084743.1, read as the reverse complement.
GCTTCATGCTCTGCTGTGTGCTTTGTCACCTTGTGTGCTTCAATGGCGGCAAAATATTGGCAACAGAAATGGATCCTTCGTGTTGTCTGGAAGGGAGTTAATTGATAACAATGTGTTTACAATTGTGTTGTTTTTTCCCCAATCAGATTAATCACAAGGTTGCTTTGTGAATCCATCCATCCATTGTCTACCCCTTTGCTTTGTGAATGAATCACAATAAAACATATAATTTATCCATAGCAATTGTGTTTCATTTTGCATGAGCAAAGAGACAAAAAAAAAAGAAGGGAATATTTATGCTCTGATCAGGCTTTATTACTGCCAACTTTGATTCCAACTATCCAATAATGATCACATGTATTGATTGTTCACAATGTTTTAATTTATTTATGGTGCGTGCTATTGATAGTGTAACAATATCAAGCCAATATTTAAACTACAAACCTCAAAACCAGTGAAGTTGGCACGTTGTGTAAATGGTAAATAAAAACAGAATACAATGATTTGAAAATCCTTTTTTAACCTATATTCAGTTGAATAGACTGCAAAGACAAGATACTTAACGATCGAACTGGAAGACGCTATTTTTTTGCAAATATTAGCTCATTTGGAATTTGATGCCTGCAACATGTTTCAAAAAAGCTGGCACAATGCGCAAAAAAGACTGAGAAAGTTGAGGAATGCTTATCAAACACTTATTTGGAACATCCCACAGGTGAACAGGCTAATTGGGAACAGGTGGGTGCCATGATTGGGTATAAAAACAGCTTCCATGAAATGCTCAGTCATTCACAAACAAGGATGGAGCGAGGGTCACCCTTTTGTAAACAAATGCGTGAGCAAATTGTTTAGGAACATTTCTCAACGAGCTATTGCAAGGAATTTAGGCATTTCAGCATCTACGGTCCATAATATCATCAAAAGGTTCAGAGAATCTGGAGAAATCACTGCACGTAAGCAGCAAGGCTGAAAACCAACATTGAATGCCCGTGACCTGCGATTCCTCAGGCAATACTGCATCAAAAACCGACAGTGTGTAAAGGATATCACCACATGGGCTCAGGAACACTTCAGAAAACCAGTGTCAGTAACTACAGCCCGTCGCTACATCTGTAAGTGCAAGTTAAAACTCTACTATGCAAAGCGAAAGCCGCTTATTAACAACACCCAGAAACGCCGCCAGCTTTGCTGGGCCCGGGCTCATCTAAGATGGACTGTTGCAAAGTGGAAAAGTTTTCTGTGGTCTGACAGAGTGCACATTTCAAAAATGTATGGGAAATTGAACAAAGACGAAAAGAGCCATCCAGATTGTTATAGGCGCAAAGTTGAAAAGCCAGCATCTGTGATGGTACGGGGGTGTATTAATGCCCAAGGCATGGGTAACTTACACATATGTGAAGGCACCATTAATGCTGAAAGGTACATACGGGTTTTGGAGCAACATATGTTACCATCCAAGCAACGTTATCATGGACGCCCCTGCTTATTTCAGCAAGACAATGCCAAGCCACGTGTTACAACAGCGTGGCGTCATAGTAAACGAGTGCGGGTACTAGACTGGCCTGCCTGTAGTCCAGACCTGTCTCCCACTGAAAATGTGTGGCGCATTATGAAGCCTAAAATACGACAACGGAGACCCCCGGACTGTTGAACAACTTAAGCTGTACATCAAACAAGAATGGGAAAGAATTCCACCTGAAAAGCTTAAAAAATTGGTCTCCTCAGTTCACAAACATTTACTGAGTGTTGTTAAAAGGAAAGGCCATGTAACACAGTGGTAAAAATGCCCCTGTGCCAACTTTTTTTCAATTTGTTGTTGCCATTAAATTCTAAGTTAATGATTTGCAAAAAAAAAAAAAATTCTCAGTTCGAACATTAAAGGCCTACTGAAATGAAATGTTTTTATTCAAACGGGGATATCAGATCCATTCTATGTGTCATACTTGATCATTTCGCGATATTGCCATATTTTTGCTGAAAGGATTTAGTAGAGAACATCGACGATAAATTTCGCAACTTTTGGTCGCTGATAAAAAAAGCCTTGCCTGTACCGGAAGTAGCGTGACGTCACAGGTTGAAGGGCTCCTCACATTTCCCCATTGTTTACAATGCAGCGAGAACGATTCGGACAGAGAAAGCGACGATTACCCCATTAATTTGAGCAAGGATGAAAGATTTGTGGATGAGGAACGTGAGAGTGAAGGACTAGAGTGCAGTGCAGGACGTATCTTTTTTCGCTCTGACCGTAACTTAGGTACAAGGGTTCATTGGATTCCACACTTTCTCCTTTTTCTATTGTGGATCACGGATTTGTATTTTAAACCACTTCGGATACTATATCCTCTTGAAAATGAGAGTCGAGAACGCGGAATGGACATTCACAGTGACTTTTATCTCCACGACAATACATCGGCGAGGCTCCTTAGCTACGGAGCTAACGTGATAGCATCAGGCTTAAATGCAGATAGAAACAAAAGAAATAAACCCCTGACTGGAAGGATAGACAGAAAATCAACAATACTATTAAACCATGGACATGTAAATACACGGTTAATGCTTTCCAGCTTGGCGAAGCTTAACAATGCTGTTTCTAACGACGCCATTGAAGCTAACTTAGCAACGGGACCTCACAGAGCTATGCTAAAAACATTAGCTATCCACCTACGCCAGCCCTCATCTGCTCATCAACACCCGTGCTCACCTGCGTTCCAGCGATCGACGGAGCGACGAAGGACTTCACCCGATCATAGATGCGGTCGGCGGCCCGGAGACGGAGGAAGTCAAGGTGAGGTCGGTGGCTAGCGCGTCTGCTATCCATCTCAAAGTCCTCCTGGTTGTGTTGCTGCAGCCAGCCGCTAATACACCCATCCCACCTACAGCTTTCTTCTTTGCAGTCTTCATTGTTCATTAAACAAATTGCAAAAGATTCACCAACACAGATGTCCAGAATACTGTGGAATTTTGCGATGAAAACCGAGCTTTTTGTATTGGATACAATGGTGTACCTATACTTCCGCTTCAACGATTGACGTCACGCGCATACGTCATCATACATAGACGTTTTCAACCGGAAGTTTAGCGGGAAATTTAAAATTGCACTTCATAAGTTAACCCGGCCGTATTGGCATGTGTTGCAATGTTAAGATTTCATCATTGATATATAAACTATCAGACTGCGTGGTCGGTAGTAGTGGCTTTCAGTAGGCCTTTAAATATCTTGTCTTTGCAGTCTATTCAATTGAATATAAGTAGAAAAGGATTTGTAAATCATTGTATTCTGTTTTTATTTACGAATTACACAACATGCCAACTTCAGTGGTTTTGGGTTTTATAGTACCTTATTCTATTTTATTGGGTACTATTGTTTGAACAAAACAAATTCAATAGAACACAACTAAAAACAAAAGCAAAAAGCTAGCCTAGTGTTTAGCATGCCTTCTGGTCTGCTCCTGTTTCCGCTTACTCTGTGTGTAATATGTTTAGCCTCATCCACCAGTGATATGTGTACCTGATCAAGACACTTGAGATACTAAGAAAAGTAGTTTGTATGCCGCAATGAAGGTGATTATTATTAGAATAAAGGAGCGGCTTTGCACTGTGTATGGAGACACATAATTAGCTGCCAGCTGCTAATCAGCAGTGGGACCAAAAATAGTCAGTCAGAGGTGATTGGCGTTTGTGATTGGCATTAATCGGCAATGAGAGATCGCGTCTGTTTTCACAAAAATTGTCTGATTGTGCACTTCCCTACACCTCGAACAAAAAACTTGATGTTTTTCAGTACAAACATTTATTAACATTAGTGGACTTTGTGTTATTAATGTGACATTTCAGTGAAAAGGAAACGCCTTCCCACAGAGCGTGCATTATACTTTATTTTGGTCCCCTCTTCTGTCATGTTTTTTTTTTTTGTACTGAAATTCCCCAAGAAGAGGGTCATTGTGCTGTCTACCCATTTTCTGCACCACTTGTCCTCATTAGGGTGACAAGTGAGCTGAAACCTATCGCGGCGTACATCGACTACACCTTGGACTGATGACTTTGTATCAGGTTAAAGACAGAAAATATTCTTTGAATCTGTTCATGCATATGACACTTTGTTGCATAATGGAATAACCTCTTTAATTGAATAATTATAGAATTTCTGCATGGCATGCTTCTTGTTTTAATCGCATTTATAATTTTGAGTTGCGCAAACAAATCGATTCTGATTAAACTTGACTGAGCGGACCATTAATGAGGAAGTAGATGTGGATAGATGGATTTACTTGTGTTCGTGTAACCTCTTTAAAGATTATATGACTTTGGCGGTGTGCTTTAAAAGGCATTAACAGTAGTTTAATAGGAACATAAGCATTGCTGTTTGTGATATTAGGAAGAAAATGTAATGGTCAAACATTTTTGTGTTACAGAAATATACTTGATTAAAGATGTCAATGTGTATCAACCAGATAATAAATGATAAAAGATGGTAAAATCTACATCACAAACTTTTGTGCTTACCATTCAGTGGAAAGTGGCTTTTGGTTTTGAATCTTGCCTCAGATCTGTCTTTGTCGGGTTTCCTCCCGCACTATAAAAACAAACGTAGCTTAGTTAATTGGAGACTAAATTGTCCAGAGATGATGCTTGATATTGGCTTACTTACAAATATCTGATTATACCTATACTATATGCAGAGAAATTAGTGTATGTTTGTATAACCAAAAATTAGATTTGCAAATAAAAAAAATAAAATAAAAAACATTGCAACCAAAAAAAATAGATTTGCAACCAAAAAGTTGGATTTCTAATTAAAGAACAATATTTTCAGTTTTGGTATAAAAAAATGGGGCGAGTTACACAAAGCATTTGTAACTAAAAGAAAAACTTACAACCAAGAAAAAAATTATTTAAAACCCAAAAAATATGTTTAACCCCCTGCCAAAAACAATGTGCAACCAAAACTTTGTTTGAAAAAAAAAAAAAGTAAAACAAAAATGATTTGCAACAAAAACATTGATTTATAGTAATAAAAAAAACTATTAGCAAGCCAAAAAAAGACCATAAAAAAATAAAGATGAGATACAAAAATGTTTTGTGCAACAACAACAAAAAAACAATTTGCAACAAAAAAATAACGATTACCAAAAAAACCGAGTTGTAACCCCAAAAAAATATTTGCAACTAAAACTCTTGATGAAAATAGTTGATTTTAATTATAAAAACGATTTGCAACAAAATAAAATGAATGACAACTAAAAATGTTCTTGTCGGAAAATATATTATTTTTTCATTTCAATTAAATTTTTTGTTTGCAAATCTATTTTTTTTTTGCAAAAAAGACATTCCCTCCATAATACTGTATACTAATAATGCTAAAGTAATAATACTAATAATACTTATTTCGGATGCTGATATCAACTGATATAAATATATGCAACAGCTCTTCCTTCAAACTACTGTCAGGTCAAATCTTGTGCAATAAATGAACACATTATGTTGTTGTTTTTATTGTGAAGCCATTGGATCCATTTAGAAATAAACACTGTGCAAAATAAGACAAATACTGCAATATTCATTTGTAACATTTTGTTTCAACAAAACAGTCATTAAAAAATCAACGGTGTTTCCGTTCAACTAGTTTCCTTGTTATCTGGCTCCCAAATCCAGCTGCCGCAACTAGGTCAACTCATCTTTTTGTTCATGTTCGCAGATTCCTCATTTCCACATACTGCTTTATCCAATATGTGTGATTGTCTACGTATTCCATAAACACGATATATATAACGCCTGTTCTTCAGAAAGAAAATAAAAAAGTATCATAAAAGAGGGGTAATCAAACGTTAGACCCACAATGCCTTAGTCATCACCACAAGACCAGAGGTCTTAATCAGGTACTATAGGGGGTCATGTTTTTTGGTTGTTTTTTTTAGCAAGACCTTTTTATAATGATTCTACTGTATATAAAAACGTGTCTAGCTTTTAGTCTTGGCGATAAGGTCAAGTCAAGAGGAGATGCAAGGCTTTTTTTCAGGTAGGTGAGTAAGTACCAGTCAGACAAGGCACCTTTTCATCCTGCCAAACAGATGATCATTTAGTGCAGACGATAAAGGAGTAGTTTCAGGTGAGCTCCATCTTTGCTTCTGGGGGCTTGCTCTTTCATCAAGGAGAACCCAGTTCGAAAGTCAAAGGCTTGCAGGCGATATGAAAAGCTGAGTCTGCATGAATAGAGGGGCTATTACTTAAAGCAGTGTTTTTCAACCTTTTTTGAGCCAAGGCACATTTTCTGCGTTGAAAAAATCCGGAGGCACACCACCAGCAGAAATCATAAAAAACCGAAACTCAGTTGACAGTAAAAAGTCGTTGTCCCAATTGTTGGATATGACTTTAAACCATAACCAACCAAGCATCAATATAGCTCTTGTCTCAAAGTAGGTGTACTATTACGACCTGTCAAATCACCCTAAGACTTATTCAGAGTTTTTTGCTGTTTTCCTGTGTGTATGTTTTAGTTCTTGTCTTGTGCTCCTATTTTGGTGGCATTTTGTCTTTTTTTTGGTATTTTCCTGTAGCAGTTTCATGTCTTCCTTTGAGCGATATTTCCCGCATCAACTTTGTTTTAGCAACCAAGAATATTCCAGTTGTTTTTATCCTTCTTTGTGGGGACATTGTTGATTGTCATGTCATGTTCGGATGTACATTACAGCAAGTCTTTGCTGTCGTCCAGCATTCTGTTTTTGTTTACTTTGTAGCCAGTTCAGTTTTAGTTTCGCTCTGCAAAGCCATCCCTAAGCGTCAAGGCCTTTTCTTAGGGGCACTCACCTTTTGTTTAGTTTTGGTTTAAGCATTAGATACCTTTTTACAGCCACGCTGCCTCCCGCTGTTTCCGACATCTACAATTAGCAACCTGCTGCCACCTACTGATATGGTAAGGTAGAACATGGTTACTCTGCCGAGCTCTAGACAGCACCGACACTCAACAACAACACATTATTTGCAGACTATAATTACTGGTTGGCAAAAAATATTTTTAACCCAAATAGGTGAAATTAGATCATTTCCCACGGCACACCAGACTGTATCTCACGGCACAGTGGTTGAAAAACACTGACTTAAAGCAATCAGAATTTCAGTATGTTTTGCTGCCTCACAGGCCAACAAACCTGGAGACTGCGGGAGTTTGCATGTTCACCTTGTGTGTGCTTGCTGGCCTTTCTCCGGTTACTATACTCCCACGATCCAACGACACGCATGTTCGCTTAATTGGAGACTCTGAATTTACAAATGTGTGTTAATGCTTGTTCACTGCAATTACATTATGACAGTGAACATAACTTTTTCCAAAAATGTCTACTTTTTTTCTATAGTTTAATTTCTACATGTACATTGCAGTAAAAATGTATGCAGGCAGTTTCTGCCTGAATTGAATACATATGACACAGGATGTCTGCACAGGCAATTAGGGGCTGTCCAATTACAACTTTTTCACTTTCAATATAATACAAATCTTGTATCAGCCTACACTCGTATTATTTTGTAGTGTGTAATGTAAGAAAAGGTGTAAACAAGTGAAATTACTCAGAAAACAATGTTTGATATGAAAAACACTGGAATTAACTTATGCAGTCTTTAAGTTGACGCGGCATGGTATTTTTTTAGCGACACCTAATGGCCACGATAATTCACTGAGTAAGTTGAATGATGCGGACACGTTTGTTACTGGATACTTTCTAAGACGCTTCCGCTTTGGAGACTTTGTATCTAAGTAATATGCAATTAAATTTATACATGTTTATATTGACAAATGTTGTGTTATAGATTGCAATATTGTTCTATTGAGGACACTTGTTATGTATGTCTAGCTTGTGGGCTATTGTGTGCTTAGCTGTTGTGCAGCTGCTAGCTCCTAGTAGCATATAACCTAACTTTTTTCATCAAAATTCAAGAGAATACAACCTTGTGTGCGCATTGGAGGACATTTAGATGTCAACTGGCTGTCGAGTGTCGCACTGCTTGTATCGGACATTTTCGATGCAAGCCAATATCATTTGATACGTGCTTTTTTGCCAGTATCGGACCGATATCTGATATCAATATTGGATCGGGACACTCACGCAACAATACACATGGCCTCCATAGGAAGCCCGACATCTTAAGTGTTATGATTTAAATAATTTCGCTTTTTTAAATGTGCCTGTCGAACTACCAACTTTGGAGTACAACTTTCTTAAGAAAATATATTTGTCTTCAGAAAGTGACAGCACATGATGTCTTTTTTGTAGGGTTGTACGGTATACCGGTATTAGTATAGTACTGCGATATTAATAATGAATCATATTCGGTACTATAAAAAGTACCCCCGCCACCCTTCCCTTGTTTTAAAGGGCATGGCGGAAGCGTCGTCGTCGTGTCGTGGCATTGCTGGTTTTACGAGCAGAGGAGCATGTTCGGCAGCGCACAATCACGGAGTACTTACAAGCAGACACAGTGTGTAGACAGAAAAGGGAGAACAGACGCATTTTGGCTTAAACACAAAAGATAAAGGTGAAGTTATAACACTGAAACGCCCTCAGGAAGAGGTGCTTTAAAACATGGCTAGCTAGCTAGCAGCTAAAATCCATCCGCAGTCTGCAGTGTTTTAGCTACTTCTAAATCCCTAATCCTCGTCTCCATGGCGACAAATAAAGTATGTTTCTTACAAGTATCATCCCTGCAGAAAAAGGAATAGCTAAACATGCTTCACTACACACTGTAGCTCACCGGCATCACAATGTAAACAAACGCCATCGGTGGATCTACACCTGACATCCACTGTAATGATACCAAGTACAATAGCGTATCTAGTCGATACTATGATTAAATCGATATTTTTTAGCATCACAACATCTTTTTTCCTTTTTTTAAAATTTATATTACATTTATAAACTCAGGAAATATGTCCCTGGACACATGAATAATAATAATAAATAATAATAATGAATTGCATTTGTTACGCACTTTACATTTGTTGAAATCTCAAAGTGCTACAAAGTATTAAAAATAAAAATAGAAAGTAAGAATATATAATAAAAAATTAAAATAGAAATGAATCATGACACACACTAGATAAAACAGAAACATAGATAAAGTAGAAATAAGAGCCTGAAAGCACTGGATAAAAAAACAGATAAGCAAGCAGTGCATTTAAAAACAAGAAGGCAGAGAAATTAGATAAAAGCTGTGCTAAAAAGGTGGGGTTTTAGTCCCTTCTTTCTGCACATGAGGACTTCAATTATGACCATTGTATGATCCTGTAACGACTTGGTATCGGATCGATACCTAAATATGTGATATCATCCAAAACTAATGTAAAGTATCAAACAACAGAAGAATAAGTGATTCTTACATGTTAACAGAAGTGTAGGTAGAAAATGTTAAAAGAGAAAGTAAGCAGATATTAGTGAAGTGAATTATATTTATATAGCGCCTTTCTCTAGTGACTCAAAGCGCTTTTACATAGTGAAACCCAATATCTAAGTTACATTTAAACCAGTGTGGGTGGCACTGGGAGCAGGTGGGTAAAGTGTCTTGCCCAAGGACACAACGGCAATGACTGGGATGGCGGAAGCGGGGATCGAACCTGGAACCCTCAAGTTGCTGGCACGGCCACTCTACCAACCGAGCTATACCGCCCCATATTAGAGGTTCCGCAGCCTCTGTAGCAGAACCTCCAGGTTCTGTAACAGCTTCTTCCCTCAGGCCATAAGACTCTTGAATGCATCATAATAATCCCCTCAATTCCCCCCAAAAACGGATTAACTCGCTGGAATATAAAGGCAATATAACATACATCCATAAACGTGGATGCATATGCAAAAGTGCAATATATTTATCTGTACAGTAATCTATTTATTTATATCTGCACCTTATTGCTCTTTTATCCTGCAATACAGCGAGCTAATGCAACAAAATGTTGTTCTTATCTGTACTGTAATGTTCAAATTTGAATGACAATAAAAGGAAGTCTAAGTCTAAGACTAAATATTAACAGTAAATGAACAAGTAGATTAATAATTCATTTTCTACCGCTTGTCCTTAATAATGTTGACAAAATAATAGAATGGAAAATGACACAATATGTTACTGCATATGTCAGCAGCTAAATTAGGAGCCTTTGTTTGTTTACTTACTACTAAAAGACAAGTATGTTCACTATTTTATTTAAGGACAAAATTGCAATAATAAACATATGTTTCATGGACCGTAAAATTATTTTGTTAAAATAAAGACAATAATGCCATTTTTTGTGGTTCCCTTTTATTTAGAAAAGTATCGAAAAGTATCAAAATCCATTTTGGTACCGGTACCAAAATATTGGCAACTCTACTTCTTTGTTGATGGTCACCTGATTTGAACTAGGACTATGTAACACCTCCTATCGTTTTCATGTGAATTGTATCCACCAGTCTCAGGGTGACACGCCTCAACTCAACATTTATGAATGTTTGCTCTTGGGTATTTTTGCATATCTCTTTTCGCCACACTTAGTTATCTTTCCTTAAAAGCCAGCAGCTATGCATGATTTCCCCCACCTCCCCACCCCAACCCCGCTTTACCAAAGAGGATGAGTGAGCGATCACCACGACACTCTCTAGACTGGAGGCAAATTAGTCACTTTAAAGCTTTGACTTTCTCAAAACTAAACGACTTTGCTCAAGTGTGGGTATTTCAAATGCGCGGGAATGTTTGTCAGGATGGAGAGGCTCAAGTTCTTCTCCCCAGACATGTTTGCATCTCTTGTCCCGTTTCATGTCCCTTATCAGGACCACAAGGGGTGCAAAATGTAAGTCAGGCCTCTGGTGCAGTTTTGGAGGGAAACTGTAAAATCTTTATCCCGAAACAGAAGGGGCAGCAGGGTTGTCTGGCAGCCTGATCTACAAACCCTGTTTCCATATGAGTTGGGAAATTGTGTTAGATGTAAATATAAACGGAATACAATGATTTGCAAATCATTTTCAACCCATATTCAGTTGAATATGCTACAAAGACAACATATTTGATGTTCAAACTGATAAACTTTTTTTTTTTGTGCAAATAATCATTAACTTTAGAATTTGATGCCAGCAACACGTGACAAAGAAGTTGGGAAAGGTGGCAATATATACTGATAAAGTTGAGGAATGCTCATCAAACACTTATTTGGAACATCCCACAGGTGAACAGGCAAATTGGGAACAGGTGGGTGCCATGATTGGGTATAAAAGTAGATTCCATGAAATGCTCAGTCATTCACAAACAAGGATGGGGCGAGGGTCACCACTTTCACAACAAATGTGTGAGCAAATTGTTGAACAGTTTAAGAAAAACCTTTCTCAACCAGCTATTGCAAGGAATTTATGGATTTCACCATCTACGGTCCATAATATCATCAAAGGGTTCAGAGAATCTGGAGAAATTGTTTATTGTTTATTGAATGGATCCCCATTAGCTGACGCCAAGGCGACTGCTAGTCTTCCTGGGGTCCATATAGGAGCATACAAAATTAAAATACAAAGAATACATGCATTACCAGACATTATACAATGGAAAAATACAATATAAGATAAAAAGCTAGTTAAAACCAGTATTAAAAATTCACGTCATGTGGGCAGCTGCAATAGGTGTATCTTCAAAGCTGTCTTGAATGACAATTTACTTTGTGAGAGATTAATGTGAGATGGCAACCCATTCCAGAATGATGTACATCTATACATGACTGTATGTTTGGAAGTGTCAAATAGCCATTGCTGGCATTCCTAGTGCCATGAATATGTGTGTTAGTTGATTTTAAAAACTGTTTGTAAAAGTAATCTGGTGATTGATCTAAAATGATAGTTCTAAAGAACATAAGGAGACTACAATGCATCTTTTGTTCAACAGACAACCAGGACAGGCGTGAATGCATATATGAAATATTAGTGCGCAAAGAACATTTAAGTAGCAGTCTAGCCGCTCTGTTCTGTACAAGTTGCAGTTTGTTCAGGTCAGACTTAGTCGTAGCGGACCATATTATAGGACAGTAATGAAGATGACAGAAAACCAAGGACTGTATCACTTGAGCCATTGTTGAGGATGTCAAGAAGGTGGAGCACTTCCTGACCATGGCTAAACCTCTTCCCATTTTCATTGAAATACCATCAATATGATCGGACCATGACAGTTGACTGTCTAATAGCACACCAAGCAGTTTTGATTTTTTGACCTGCTCAATAGGTATGTCTGACATTGAAATATGAAGCTGTGGGTCATCAACAAGCATATGCCTGGATCCAAAAAGAATGCTTTTTGTTTTGTCAATATTCACAACAAGTTTACTATCATTTACCCAGCGTGACACTCTCTCCAGGTCCTGATTTAAGTTATTTTGTAGGTCATTTAAGGTAGAGGCAGTACTGTATAGAGTTGTGTCATCTGCATACATAACCATATTGGTGTTTGTTGTAACACAGGGAAGATCATTAGTAAAAATAATAAAAAGTAAAGGACCTAAGCAGCTTCCTTGAGGCACGCCGCAGTAATTGTACTTGCGTTCAGATAGGCTACCATTAAAACACACTCTCTGTGATCCTCCTGATAGATAGCTCAACATCCAAGAAAGTGACATACTATTAAAACCATATTTTCTCAGTTTGGAGATCATTATTTTGTGATCTATGACATCGAATGCTGCACTAAAGTCAATCAGGACAGTACCAACCATCTTCTTGACATCCATTTGAGACAGCCAGTCATCAGTCAGCTGAGCTAGAGCAGTAGATGTTGAGTGACCTTGCCTATAAGCATGCTGGGAACACGACATCAGTTTGTTGTAGGTAAAGTAATCTTCAATTTGTTTGAAAACAACTTTTTCCATCAATTTACTAAGAACAGGAAGTATGCTTATTGGTCTACTGTTTTTACCAGTAACATCTTTATTTTTGTCCTTGGGTAGAGGGATGACCTTGGCCTCCTTCCAAACCCCAGGACAGACTCCATATCTTAATGATTTATTAAATATATGACAAATCGGAGTTGATACATGGCATGCCGCAATTCTTAACAATTTGCCATCTAACATGTCCGTCCCAGCAGGTTTATCAGATGGCAGTGATAACAACAATTTCTCAATATCAGAACTACTAACTGGTACAAAATCGAACCTGCAGTTTTTACCCTTCATTATATGATTTTCAATTAATGTGCATGAGGAGGAGCCATCAGAAGGCGTCATATTCACTCTCAGATTTTCCACCTTGTTTGTGAAGTAATTATTAAAATATGTGGCAATTTCCATTGGCTTAGTCAGGTAAGCTCAATCAACTTCTATATACGAATTTGTTTTACATGATGCTGATCTTCCCATTATTTGATTTAACATTTTCCACAATTGTTTACCATCATGTCTAAAGTCATAGATCTTTGTCTGATAATATACCTTTGTATTACCTCTATTTATTTTAGTTACACGATTTCTTAATTTACGATAGATCATCGCATCAGAAAGTAGACCAGAAGAGTCCGCCAACTTTTTAGCCTGGTTACAATGCTTCATAAGTGCTTTGAGCTCATTCCCTAACCAGGGGGCGCCATTTGCCTTGACAGTTGTTTTCCTGACAGGAGCATGCTTATCTGCAATCTGCAAAAGTAACTTCATGAATGTGCTCAAAGCAGCTTCAGGATCCTCCTCAAGACACACAGTTTCCCAGTTAACATGTTTCACATCATCTATAAATTTTACTTCATTAAAATATTTATAAGACCTTTTATGTATTGTTACACTAGGAGCTTTGGAGAGCTTGGTCTTCCTCCTTATTGCAATTAAGTTGTGGTCCGTAAAGCCAAGAGCTATTGATACTGTTTTAGTGCATTTATCAGGAACATTAGTGAATAGGTGGTCAATGCATTTGGATGACTTTAGCCCATTTCTATTTATAGTTGATCTAGTTGGTACTGTAATGGTCTGTGTGAGGTTACAGGCATTAGTTACAGCAATAAGTTTCTTTTTCAGCAGGCACATAGCAGACCAATCAATGTTTGTGTCCCCAGTAAAATATATCTCTCTGTTCTCATCACTAGATTTATCCAACATCTTGCATATTAAATCCAGGTATTTTATATCGGCACTAGGTGGTCTATAGCAGCACCCAACCAGTATGGGTTTGGTCTGTGGCAGGTGAACCTGGATCCACAGGGCCTCAATATCAGCCAATATTAAATCATGTCTTACTTTCACAGGAATGTGACTCTGCACATACACAGCTACACCTCCACCATATCTTGTTCTATCATTCCTAAAAATTGTGTATCCGTCTACAGCTAATTCAACATCCTCAAAAGAGGAGTCAAGATGGGTTTCAGATATTGCCATAATGTGTATATCATTAGACTTCATTATCATACATAAATCAGGGATTTTATTTCTTAAGCTACAGATATTCAAGTGAGATATTAGTAGGCCTTTGCCGGGTAGTTTAAGGTTGTATGAAACCATGATGAAGAAAGAGAGCGATTGATGACTTATATTGCTTTTTACAATTGACCCTGAAACACAGTAGTATAGGCCTGCTTTGAGGCATAAAAAGCTGTACAGGTAGACATATATAACAACGCCCAACTAGTACATAGGCATGACATCTGCAACTGCAGCAAAAAACTAAAGAATAAAAAGGGAAACAATGAGTGACAGTCATTATGTGTGTGTGAAAAGTGTCCATGAGTAGACACAAGGGTCCTACCTCGCCGCAGATAGTTCCTCAGATATCGAATTTGTCCAAATCACTGATGTCGTTGATGACCATGACTTTCTCCTCTTCTGGGGTGGTACCATTCAGCTTAATAAACACTTTACAGCTGGCAGTCCATGTAGACTGAATTTTGCTTTGCTTCCTCAGGATTCGTGCGCGCCTGGCGATCTCACCATTCCTTTAGGTGAGATGTTCGTTAATGTACACCTCCGTTCCTTTTAATTTGCGACCCTGTTTTAGGATCGCGATCTTGTTCTTTCTGTTGGTGAAGTGCATGATGATCGCTGGTGTTGCTCCTTTGGTTCTCGTAGGCAGCGTGTGACAGGCTTCAATGTCGCTCCTGTCCACGGAGATCCTCCTGTTCCCCAAAAAGCTGACCACCTGCTGCTCCAACGATTCCACCTCCGACTCCGATTGAACTCCCTCCCGCCCTACGGGACCGTTCTCCCGGGCTGCCACACTGGCGTATGACCGATGTTTGGTCTTCAGTCCGCTGACGATCACGTTGTTCATGCGGGAGTACTGCTCCAAGTCGGCCACGCGACATTCCAAAACTTTTATAGCTTTGTCTTTCTCCGTGTTCAGTCTTTTGAGTGACTGAATGTCACCCATCAGATCCACGATTTTCTTTTGCTGTTCAGCAATTGTTGCGATCTCAGCCGACAAGAACTCAAGAGATTTCTTAATTTCTTCCATGTCGTCCTCAGGGGGGCTACCCGCTCTCCTTGGCTTCGGACCCATGCTAACCTGGGCCACGGTTGAAGGCGAGCCTAGCCCGGCTGCAGTGCAACTTGGATCTAGGCTAGAAACGAGCCACACTAACGTAGACACTTAGCGACGCCGGAATTTACTATTTTAACGGGCACTCAAGGGCTACTGCCCGCCCGAGTGGCACAGCACACGCCGCTCTGGTAGCTCTGTTGCTGCTCACCGTGAGAAAGTTTCGCCCTGCTTCCTTGCCTGCAGTAGTGAGTGGAGGCGGGTTAAGTGGTTAATTGTAAAAAAAAAGGAAACCATTTGGGTGTATTACACCAAGCACTGTCAAGAACAATGAAAAACAAGAACATTGAAGGTAACAAATGTTGGGGTAGAGGGGCCCACACCAATACTCTTTCAGGGGGCCCAGAATGCCTAGAAATCACTGCACGTAAGCAGCTAAGCCTGTGACCTTCGATCCCTCAGGCTGTACTGCATCAACAAGCGACATCAGTGTGTAAAGGATATCACCACATGGGCTCAGGAACACTTCAGAAACCCACTGGCAGTAACTACAGTTGGTCGCTACATCCGTAAGTGCAAGTTAAAACTCTCCTATGCAAGGCGAAAAGGAGGGTGAAGCAAAGCCTCTTTTCATGTTGTTTGCTCCATTTCCGAGTCTAATTTGGCTGTCAAAGTGTAGCAACTTGTCGGAATATATCCTCAGCCTTCTATCTATCCAGGTGAGATGCATGATTTATGATCTAGAATAAACTTACAGGGAGCAAGGAAGCAGCTGATCACTCGATAATGTAAACATTATACACACAACGCGTGATCACGGTGCCGCTATAAATAGTTTGTCTGCGTTAGCGCTTATAATAACAATATCACTAATACTTGATTATTCAAGTCACGAAATGTAAAGGAAGTATGGTTGGTGCTTTTTGGTTGTTTATTGGATTTAATGGGCAGAATAGAGGACCTCACATTGGCTCTAAACACAATCACAATTTTGCAAAATACTAGAGGGTCAGCCTATCAGCTACCGTACTTTAATATTTATCATACATGGAGGATCTAATAGCAAAATGATGACAGTTCTGCAAAGTCCTCTCACCAAGGACTTGAGTAAATATATACAATAGATGTAATACTCAATTAGACTAACAAAAAAGTACAATAAAACCTTATCCAACGAGAGCATTTCAACAGATATGACATACATAATCAGAATAATCCAATTCCATCACCACCTGGTTTGGCCTCTGAACTTGCAGGCCTTGCTTGTTGTTTGGACCCATGAGGTCTGTAATGAACCCATAGGGTAGGCAAGGAAATGTCACAGCACTGATGGGGAATCGTGATGTAATCATATAGAAAGGTCAGGAGGATAGGAGGAAATAAAAATAATTCAATATTGGTAAACGCACAGAGTGGACAGGAGCTGTCCAACAACATAAGAAAACAGAGAATATTACACAAACGCTGCAGCCTGTCATCATTTACAACATAATCCAAGACAACTCCTTCCAACTATTGCACTGAACATGGTTTTGATTAAAGGTTCAATATATACACACTACACCAACTGCAAGTGTGTTTGACTATCTGCAAATAAAGTCAAAGTCAAGATAGGTGACTCAGTTTTTGAAGACATTCTGGCCATAAACCAGAAGGTTAACTGAATCAATGTACCAACCAAATTGCTCTGTATTTATAGCAGTTTAAAACATCCATCCATCATGTACATTGTAAATGAATGTAACTTTGATGAAGCACTTAAAAACTAGGAAAAAAAATATTTCTGGCTGGTTGAAATATTGTGTAAATTATTTTATAACATGTTCTGGTCGAGTCTTCCATTACAGAATGACTAGCAGGCTGAATATTACATTTTATTCATAAATAGAGAAGGTTAAAACATTGCCATGCAGCAATATGAATGAAATGAGTTTATTTTGGTAATATAATCAACCATTTTGTGTGATCAATTTAACGGCACAGATTATACATATTAACAATCATACACATTCACACACAAAAAGAAAAGAAAAAGAATGACCGAAAAAGGAATAGGCTGAAGCCAAAGCTTATATTTGCCTATCCTATACATTCACTGAAAATTAGATTGCCTGGAACATCAACGTTCAAAAAAATCAATGGGATGAAAGTAATTTTTACTATATTTTATAATTTTCCATTATTTCACATTTTAAGGCTTTCTTAAACCTTAAAGAACTACATGTCCTCAACTCATCACTGAGCTTGTTCCACCAATTAACTCCTAAAACTGAAATACCTTTGTATTTCATATTTGTTCTTACTTTACCTATTTCAAAAATCAATATCCCCTGTAAATTACAGTTTTCTCCTCTTAATTTGAATAACCTAAGAATACAAGCTGGAAGGCTGTTGTTCTTTACTCAAAACATAATTTCCTTTTTTTTTTAAAGAAGACCATTAACTTGCACAACATGTAATGTACAGAATATCAGAAACATTTATTCAGGTAGAAATATCGCAAATTATATTACCAAAACATCTTTGACAATCAAAGCATGATCGTAACTATCAACATTATGAACATTATTATTAATCTAAACATGGAAGTGTAACTCCTCTCCTCTGACCTCCAATTGGCTCTGCTGTAAGCAGACTTTTATTCACCAGTTAGAATACATTAAAAAAATATACACATCCATGGTCTTTCATAATAATTGTGAACAATAGGCAAAATTCTATAAAAAGTGCAGTTACACTTGAAGTAGAAATCGCTAAATTTGCACATTTCCTGATCAAATACAAGGCAGAAATCTGAGATCCTTAATATACTGAGTTTACATCTGTTTTCAGCATCTCACCAATGTATATATATATATATATATATATATATATATATATATATATATATATATATATATATATATATATATATATATATATATATATATATATATATATATATATATATATATATATATATATATATATATAGGTTTATTTGAAATAGGGACAGATACAGAAACATAGACATCTGAAACAGTTATCCAATGTATGCATCATAGTGTTTGTAGCCAAAGCTAATTTACAACACTTGTCCCCAACAACAATAACAGATCCAACATCATTAAAATAGGAAAATAAAAAGAATAAGGAAAATATGAGTCGATAATAATGATATAGTAATAATACAGACAAAGTGCAAACTAGATAAAAGCCAATAATAATAATAATAATAACACAGACAAAGTGCAGACTAGATAAAAACCAATTGGTAAAAATTAGTAAAAACTAAACATGGGAACACGCATGTATACTTTTCAAAGTGTCAGGTAGAGAGTTCCATAGTTGTGGTCCTTTTATTGAAAAGGCAGTCTGGGCAAAGTAATGTTTCCATAAACATATGACATTATTATTCTTGCTAATCGAACAATAAACTGCAGATAAATGTCATGCAGTGAGGCACACAGTACAGATGTATTTCCCTATTCTTGTTACCTGCTTAACAACCTGTATTAACACTGTAATTACCAGCCATGAAACTCACTGCCCATCAATGCCGCACAGGAAACCTTACATTGTCAAAAAAACATACAACATTCAGCTCAAGGTCACATCAATACGTTGTATGCGTACTGCATGGGTTCAACTCAAGAGTAGGGCTGCAATGATTAGTCGACAATAGTTTTTCCAGGCGAAAGCGGGTCAGCACCGCTACTCGCAAAAACATCGCCGGTGCTAACATGTAAAGTGTGAGGATATTTCCTCTTATTCCTGTTAAAAACATGAATAACTTGCTCATTTTGCAAAGCGGACCTTGCTTTTATGGCAGTACATCTGTGATATTCGAGCATTTTAAAGCAGAGGCCTAATGTAAACTGATGTAAACTGAACCAGCTCAGTGGCCTTGTGGTTAGATTGTCCGCCCTGAGACTGGGACGTCGTGAGTTCAAACCCCGGCCGAGTCATACCAAAGACTACAAAAAACAACACCCATTGCCTCCAGGAATTGCTCCCCTCACCTCCCAGGGGGTGAACATGGGGACGGGTCAAATGCAGAGGACAAATTGTGTGACAATGGTTGGGACTTTAACTTTAAGTCAGACATCTGGAGGGAGGATGCATCTCAACCTCTGTAAGATTGTTAGCTTGCTAAAAATAACTATCATTTTAGCCAAAGTCAGCGAGCTAAACTTGGTCTACATCGATTAGAGTACTTTTTAAAGCAGCGTCAATTTGCAATGCCGTACAAAAGGGCACAATAATGAACGCGAACAGACACCAATGCGGAGATATCATATGATTAAACATACAATCTATCAAATAGTCAACATTTTAAGAATTGATCAAAGATACAGTTCTACACATTGAGTCTATTAGAGTGCTAAAACTGCAAATAGTTAATCAGTACTCAATATACCCGTGTGCAGCTTTTTGAACATCACAAAATGCTTTTTTTTTTGAGGAAATTAGATTTTTTTGTTTTGTTGTTTGTTTTCATTGTTGCTATTTTAACTGTTTTTAATACATATACAAAGTTAATAGTTTTTTGTTTTTTTTTAGCAATTTGCCTTTCCTTTAACATTTTAATAATCATTTTAATTTTGTAACAGCTGAATGAGCAGCACAGTTACAGTATAAATAAATATTTATGAATGAATTAGTCATCTTTGTTGTTAGTAAGCATATGCCTAAAATAACTTAAGATGCATTTAGAAGTCGATGGAAAATTAGAGCCATTAAATGTGTGTAGAGATGTCCGATAATGGCTTTTTTGCCGATATCCGATATTCCGATATTGTCCAACTCTTAATTACCGATTCCGATATCAATCGATACCGATATATACAGTCGTGTAATTAACACATTATTATGCCTAATTTTGTTGTGATGCCCCGCTGGATGCATTAAACAATGTAACAAGGTTTTCCAAAATAAATCAACTCAAGTTATGGAAAAAAATGCCAACATGGCACTGCCATATTTATTATTGAAGTCACAAAGTGCATTATTTTTTTTAACATGCCTCAAAATTTGGGACATGCTCTCCCTGAGAGAGCATGAGGAGGTTGAGGTGGGCAGGGTTGTGGGCGGGGGGGGGGGGTGTTATGGGGTAGCGGGGGTGTATATTGCAGCGTCCCAGAAGAGTTAGTGCTGCAAGGGGTTCTGGGTATTTGTTCTGTTGTGTTGCGGTGCAGATGTTCTCCCGAAATGTGTTTGTCATTCTTGTTTGGTGTGGGTTCACAGTGTGGTGCATATTTGTAACAGTGTTAAAGTTCTTTATACGGCCACCCTCAGTGTGACCTGTTTGGCTGTTGACCAAGTATGCTAGGCATTCACTTGAAAAAGCCGTAGATATTATGTGATTAAGCCGGCACGCAAAGGCAGTGCCTTTAAGGTTTATTGGCGCTCTGTACTTCTCCCTACGTCCGTGTACACAGCGGCGTTTTAAAAAGTCATGAATTTTACTTTTTGAAACCGATACCGATCATTTCCGATATCACATTCTAAAGCATTTATCGGTCGATAATATCTCTAATATCGCATACACACATCTCTAAATGTGTGTATGCTTTATTATCCGACTAATCGTTAAGATCATCGTTGACTAATTGACTATCGAAATGATCGTTAGTTGCAGCCCTACTCCAGATCCAAGATACCACAATGTGGTGTGATATCTTGTCTTCAAATGTGTTAAAACCTCACACTATCAGCAGAAGAAACAAAAAAAACAAAAAGAAGACTTTCCTTCCAGATGGGAGATATGTCTTTGTATGATTTAAAGAAGACATTATTATTCATGAAGAAAAAGTCAATTTGTTTCAAGTAGAACATCTACTTCTCCCTGTCTTATTTATTCATGTGTTGAGCGAGCTGCAGAACCTGCTGGGGATGAGGCCAAGGACAAAGGCTCATTAATGATGTCAAGAGGCACCGACAACCTCCACAACTTTAGTCCAACAGTGGAACAACACAATTTGTGGCGCCAGTAAGAAGAAATGTGGTTTGTATTCACACTGACTTTCTATATGTGTGAATGTGTGTGAACGACCATACTATATATAGATCTAATAAGATGTTAAACTGGACCACTAGCGGTGTGCCAGCAAAAGTATGCTCACTTCAGCTACAGGACTTTTGGTTTTTGTGCCTGTTCCATTGCATGGTATCTACTCTGATCAATGTGGCTACACTCGTTATTGACACTTTTTTTCCTTTTGAAAAACACAGATACCGCACAGTATTACTCCTAGTACGTGGTCAACCAATAGCATGCGGGTGAACCACTCAATCATTAGTCCAGCAGATTTTATATAGTGAACAATTAGCTGGTCCAGGACAAGTAAAGTTAAAGTTGAAGTCCCAACGATAGTCACACACACACACTACGTGTGGTGAAATGATCCTCTGCATTTGACCCATCCCCATGTTCACCCCCTGGGGAGGCGAGAGGAGCAGTGAGCAGCAGCGGTGGCCACGCTCAGGAATCATTTTGGTGATTTAACCCCCAATTCCAACCCTTGATGCTGAGTGCCAAGCAGGGAGGTAATGGGTCCCATTTTTATAGTCTTTGGTATGACTCGGCTGGGGTTTGAACTCACGACCTTCCAGTCTCAGGTCGGACACTCTAACCACAAGAGCCACTGAGCAGCAAGTAAATAGTAGAGATGTCCGATAATATCGGACTGCCGATATTATCGGCCGATAAATGCTGTAAAATGTAACATCGGAAATTATCGGTATCGGTTTCAAAAAGTAAAATGTATGACTTTTTAAAACGCCGCTGTGTACACGGACGTAGGGAGAAGTACAGAGCGCAAATAAACCTTAAAAGGCACTGCCTTTCCGTGCCGGCCCAATCACATAATATCTACGGCTTTTCACACACACAAGTGAATGCAAGGCATACTTGGTCAACAGCCATACAGGTCATGCTGAGGGTGCCCGTATAAACAACTTTAACACTGTTACAAATATGCGCCACACTGTAAACCCACACCAAACAAGAATGACAAACACATTTCAGGAGAACATCCGCACCGTAACACAACATAAACACAACAGAACAAATGCCCAGAACCCCTTGCAGCACTAACTCTTCCGGGACTCTACAATATACACCCCCCGCTACCCCCAGTAGCATTACACAAAGTTTGAACGGTAACACTGTTTGAATATAGGAAAATAAAACACTGTACCTAAGTAATGAATCAAATCAAATTAATGGTTTCCAATGGCCTCGAAGGCATTATTATTACGTGTATACTGGACTCATGGAAGAAGACCCATTTAAATAGCCCAAGGGGAACAATTACTTGATTCTCCCCAAGTGCTGACAACCCAGGCTGTGCTACTCGTGTAACCCAATAATTTATGTAAATAATATGTAAATGAGGCATGTAAACGAGTGTTAAAACATGTCAAGGAACGTCAGCTCATGCCTTCAGCATAGAGTGACATCTTTTTAAAATGTATTCTAATAAATTATGTCAATCTCATGGCATCAGACTCCCCTTGCAGCTGTAGCTGCTGTTCTACCCTGTACGGTTTTAGTATATATATATATATAATATTTAATACACCATACCTTCTGTCACCAACAAGTCTGTCAGAGAGCAGCACACTAGGGTGGTGTGACATGTTGACAGTTTCAATAACCGAGAGAGTACCCTTCCTGGTGACAGCTCATTCGACCTCCAAAGAGATTTTTTTAATGCTTTTAGTAACTTAAAATGTTTTAAATACTTAGATCAAGTCAAAACGTTGCATATTGTGTCTAGAATGGGAGTAGATCTGCAGTCGTTAATGCCACAATTATATGTGTGAAGTCAAAACTGAAGCCGCCACGTATGGTTATTTTTATACAGAAGTTAAGCACTAAACTTTTTAATATATTTAAAAAAAAAAAATAACAGTGCATATGTTGTGCAGGCATCATGGTGGAATTAGCATACGCCTCACAGTCTGCAGGTACGGGTTCAAATCTCTGAAGTTGAAATGTTCTCTCCCAATGTTCTGTTACGGCATTTCGCGTCACGACGGAACACCGATCCAAGTGGAAGTCTATGAGCATGAACTAAAGAAGCCTACTTGGATGAAAGGCCAAAAGACAAACTGAAGAGTCCAGGTGTGATTGATTGAATGCCCTGAGATTACAGTGACCTGGATGAATGAGAACATCCATGGACTCATATTCGGACGACGTTTCATGTTGCGGTATTCGGTGGTAACGGCATTTTGTGGTACACCATTTTCTGTTACATCATATAGTCGTCACTCCGTTTCGTGGTTTCGGCCTTTTGTGGTAACGAGGCTTCGTGGTTATGGTGTTTCGTGTGACGGCGTCGCGTGTGACGGCGTTGCGTATTACGACATTTCGCGCTACGACGTTTCGTGCTACAACGTTTCGCGCTACGACGTTTCGCGCTACGACGTTTCGCGCTACGACGTTTTGCATTACGGCGATTTGTATTACGACGTTTTGCATAACGACGTTTCGGACGTTTGTATTACGGCGTTTCGTATTACGTTGTTTTGAATTACGCCCCTTCAAATTACGATGTTTCAAATTACGATGTTTCGTATTACGACGTTTCACATTACGTTTCGTGTTACGGTTCATATTACGAGGCTTTGTATTATGTTTCATGCTGCAGTATCCCCTGGGTAAAACATTTCATATTACGGCATTTCGTGTTACGACGGAACACCAATCCAAGTCGAAGTCTATGAGCATGAACTAAAGAAGCCTACTTGGATGAAAAGCCAAAAGACAAACTGAAGAGTCCAGGTGTGATTGATTGAATGCCCTGAGATTACAGTGACCTGGATGAATGAGAACATCCATGGACTCATATTCGGACGACGTTTCATGTTGCGGTATTCGGTGGTAACGGCATTTTGTGGTACACCATTTTCTGTTACATCATATAGTCGTCACTCCGTTTCGTGGTTTCGGCCTTTTGTGGTAACGAGGCTTCGTGGTTATGGTGTTTCGTGTGACGGCGTCGCGTGTGACGGCGTTGCGTATTACGACATTTCGCGCTACGACGTTTCGTGCTACGACGTTTCGCGCTACGACGTTTCGCGCTACGACGTTTCGCGCTACGACGTTTCGCGTTACGACGTTTTGCATTACGGCGATTTGTATTACGACGTTTTGCATAACGACGTTTCGGACGTTTGTATTACGGCGTTTCGTATTACGTTGTTTTGAATTACGCCCCTTCAAATTACGATGTTTCAAATTACGATGTTTCGTATTACGACGTTTCACATTACGTTTCGTGTTACGGTTCATATTACGAGGCTTTGTATTATGTTTCATGCTGCAGTATCCCCTGGGTAAAACATTTCATATTACGGCATTTCGTGTTACGACGGAACACCAATCCAAGTCGAAGTCTATGAGCATGAACTAAAGAAGCCTACTTGGATGAAAAGCCAAAAGACAAACTGAAGAGTCCAGGTGTGATTGATTGAATGCCCTGAGAATACAATGACCTGGATGAATGAGAACATCCACGGACTCGTATTCGGCCGACGTTTCATGTTGCGGTATTCGGTGGTAACGGCATTTTGTGGTACACCATTTTTTTTCACATCATATAGCCGTCACTCCGTTTCATGGTTTCGGCCTTTTGTGGTAACGATGTTTTGGTCGTGTGACGACGTTTCGCGTTACGGCGATTTGTATTACGACGTTTTGTATTACGACGTTTTGTATTACGACGTTTTGTATTACGACGTTTCGGACGTTTTGTATTACGACGTTTCGGACGTTTTGTATTACGACGTTTCGGACGTTTTTTATTACGACGTTTCGGACGTTTTGTATTACGACGTTTCGGACGTTTGCATTACGACGTTTCGGACGTTTGTATTACGACGTTTCGTATTACGTTGTTTTGAATTACGCCCCTTCAAATTACGATGTTTCGTATTGCGACGTTTCACATTACGACGTTTCACATTACGACGTTTCATATTACGACGTTTCACATTACGACGTTTCGTATTACGTTGTTTTGAATTACGCCCCTTCAAATTACGATGTTTCGTATTACGACGTTTCGTATTATGTTGGTTTGTATTACGACGTTTCGTATTACGTTGTTTTGAATTACGCCCCTTCAAATTACGATGTTTCGTATTGCGACGTTTCACATTACGACGTTTCACATTACGACGTTTCATATTACGACGTTTCACATTACGACGTTTCGTATTACGTTGCTTTGAATTACGCCCCTTCAAATTACGATGTTTCGTATTACGACGTTTCGTATTATGTTGTTTTGAATTACGCCCCTTCAAATTACGATGTTTCGTATTACGACGTTTCACATTACGACATTTCACATTACGACGTTTCGTGTTACGGTTCGTATTACGAGGCTTTGTATTATGTTTCATGCTGCAGTATTCCCTGGGTAAAACATTTCATATTACGCCATTTCGTGTTACAAGGTTTTATGTTACGATATTCCGTGGTTAAGGCATTTTATGTTAGTGTTTCGTGGTTATGGCGTATCGTGGTTTCCGCGGACCGTGTTGTGGCGTTTCAAGTTACAACGTTTTGAACTACGACGTTTCGCATTATGTCGTTTCATGCTACGGCGTTCCCTGGGTAAAACATTTCATATTACGCCATTTTGTGTTACAAGGATGTATGTTAGGGTATTCCATGGTAAAGGCATTTTATGTTATTGTTTGGTGGTTACGAATTTTGGTGGTTACGGTGTTTGGTATTACGACGTTTTGTATCATAACATATTGTATTACAACGTTTCATATTAAAGCATTCCGTGGGTACGACATTTCATATTATGCCATGTTGTGTAACAACGTTTCATGTGTCGGTATTCTTTGGTTACAGCATTTGGTGGTTACGGTGTTTTATGGTTACGACATTTTGTGGTTACTGCGTTTTAAGTTACGGTGTTTCGAATTATGCCGCTTCAAGTTACAACATTTTGCGTTACGTTGTTTTGCATTATGTTTCGCATTACGACATTTCTTATTACAACATTCTGTGTTACGATGTTTTATATTACGACATTTCGTGCTACAGCATTCCCTGGGTACAGCATTTCATAGTATGCCATTTTGTGCCATAAGGTTTAATATTACGGTATTCCCTGATTAAGGCATTTTGTGTTACAGTGATTGGTGGTTACACACTTTCATGTTACAGCCCTATATGTGATAACCTTTGAAGTTATGGCCTTTTGAGTTACAAAAGTTTGTGTTTACAAAGTTTCATGATTGCATATGGACTCTCATATATCAATAGTATCCAAATAGAAAAAGACAACTAATTAACAAAATGAAATAAATACACAGCTGGAAAAATATGCCGTCGCACACTACTACAATGACAATTGCTTTTGTTTGTTTTTTAATTATCTTTTGAACTGCCTTTAGGACTCCCAAGCGTGAGTCAGACTCTTCAGTGGCAGTGCGTCAACAAAAAGGAAGGTGAAAGTGAAAAGCAAAGTTAAACTAAACATCGCAGAATGCTTAGAAAGTCAGATTAACCAGAATGTAAACAGCTTCTCCCATTACATTTTTACATGCGAATGGACTAATTGACTTATCTTCCTTTTCTTTCCAATGTGAAGAATGTCACACAATGCATTGTCTCTATGCAATCATTTTGTCCACCTATGAAAGCTATTTTTACACGTTCATCCTTGTCATCCTTTTCCATTTAAAAGCCCAGTAGAAGCTACACTAGACCACCCCAGCAGATAAGACGAAAACACGGTGCAGTGACGCCTGCCCTGTTTTCAAAGATGTTTTTGAAGGTGTGATATAATCTATCTCCTTGCATCCCAAGAACACACTGAGATTCATGGCTTCAGGGTCAAAACAGCTGGCAGCCTGCTGCTTCAGATGCTCTGACTAAATGTCATGACCGTAATGCTTCTCCTTCTGCTGGAGAGCTGGAGAACACATTGTTGGAAAGAAGTGTTGATGTTTGCTTAGGTCCACACCTAGATAGCGCCTTTAGACTTAGATTTAGACAAACTGTATTGATCCACAAAGGAAATTGTTTATGTTGTCCTGTGGATCATCCAAAAGTGGAAATCCGGTCAAAACATGTGAAAAAATGCTTAAAAAATATACAAAATATGACGTTCAGACATACTTATTGGACAGTGTAATTAAATAATGGAATTTAAATTAAAAAAATGTATTTGTTATATTTTTACAAAATGTATCTTTTAAATTACAAGTCACCAGGATCTAGGGATTATCTTGATTATTAATGTATAACTAATGAATCAGGTAAAATAATTCAACATCTGTTCAGTAACATGTTATGTTTGATCTTTTAATTACTAAGTAAATATAAAATGTATAAATGTTTAATTTCTTCATATTCTGCCAACATATTTCTTCTTTTTCGTACAAATTACCAGTATCCAGAATACTTACAATTAATCAAATATGTTAATATATTAAATATATGTGTAGTGAAAATAGTAAAATGATGGATTTTGTATTATATCATTAAATGTAATTAGAACTGGACATAAAATGTACAATAATTGTATTTTTTTCAAATTTTGACAACATATTTCTTTTAAATTAAAAGTTACCAGGCATTATTAAATGAAAAATAAATCATAACTATTAAATTAAGGTTATATATTAAACATTTGTATAGTAAAATATAGTACATATTTTTATTATATAAGTACATTTAATTTATGTATAAATAACAACTTAATATGGGACTTACAATTATTTAATTTTTTCAAATTTGGATAAATATACTTTTTCTTCCAAATTAAAAGTCACCCTGTTTAGAATATACCAAATAGTGTTTTCCCCAAAATAGTCTGAGATATGAATAATAATATCAATCTGAAGTATTTTGCCATCAATTCAATGAATTGGAAACAGAAACATTGAAGGGTATGACTCATTGCGTGCTTTAGTACCAAAAAAAAAGTTAGTGTGTCTATGCCTCTAAAAGCTGGGCTATCATGACACCTGGTGGACAAACAAGATCATGACGCCTCGTCTTCAACTATATTCCACTTTCCTTTTTTAGGCAAAAACGTCATTACTGTTGGTTGCTTTTGAATGATTTGGGGACAGGACAGAATTCCATCAAGAAGCTTCTGGCATCATTGTGATTGGGCAAAATTAACATTATGAGCTGGACAAGATTTCGCCACTTTTTGCCGCAATGGTGTGAGTAGGACTCTGCGGTTTCTTCTGAGAGCAGATACATCAGCGGTGTGCGTAATGGAGCTATTTCGCCTCCATGAAAGCGGTGGTTTCACCAAGATTTTGCGGCTCCTCTTAAGCTTGGAGCAGACACATTAGTTGTAGTTAGTGATTTATAGACAACATCACAGAGCTTAATAACATTCATGAGGGACACAAGCTCTGTCGAAAACACCTGGGCCAAAAAACTAAGAAAGAGAAGGTAACATGATAGTATTCTGTTTTGCATCCTCTTCTACTGATGGTTTTTTTTTTGTACTTTGAGGTTAATTTTGCTTGAGAATTTCAAGAGAAATTCACATTTCCGGCAGCTTTCCAAGGGTGGAAACACACAGGGATGCAGGGTGAAAAAAAATAAAAATAAAAAAAGTATGAAAAATGTCCCAATAAGCATAAGAAAATGCTATTGACAATCAGACACTGAAGATAAGGAAACACAGGCTATGGTGTCCATATTAAGGATGCACGATAATGGATATTTGAACCTATACCGATAACCAATAATATCTAGACCTTTACAACCGATAACAACAACCAATATTTATGTATGTTTGTGTGTGTGTTCATTCAATACATATATATATATATATATATATATATATATATATATATTCAATATATATATATATATATATACACACACACACACACACCTACGTATAGGTATGTATATATAACTATATGGGTGTGTAATATATCAATTTTCTTTTCTTTTTTTTTACAGTACAGACTAGTGAAAATGCAGGGACTAAAAGTGTGAATTTTATTTAAATTGTTATTTTATATGATATTATCTATAAATGTATATACACAGTCGTGGTCAAAAGTTTATAAACACTTGTAAAGAACATAATGTCACGGCTGTCTTGAGTTTCCAATGTTTTCTACAACTCTTAGTTTTTTGTGATAGAGTGATTGGAGCACATACTTGTTCGTCACAAAAAACAGTCATGAAGTTTGGTTCTTTTATGAATTTATTATGGGTCTACTGAAAATGTGACCAAATCTTCTGGGTCAAAAGTATACATACAGTAGGGCTGGGCGATATGGCCTTTTTTTAATATCTCGATATTTTTAAGCCATATCGCGATACACGATATATATCTCGATATTTTGCCTTAGCCTTGAATGAACACTAGATGCATATAATCACAGCAGTATGATGATTCTATGTGTCTACATTAAAACATTCTTCTTCATACTGCATTAATATGCTCATTTTAAACTTTCATGCAGAGAGGGAAACCACAACTAAGTCAATTGACCAACACTGTATTTACTAAACAGTTATTAAGCAATGGCACAAACATGCATGGCACTTCCAAAACAGAAAGTGCAAAATTGTCAGACATTTTAAAACAAGCTATTAGTGCACTTTTGTGCATGATGTCACTAAAATGACATATAACAACACTAAATTAAAGTGCACTTTTTGTACAGAACGCCACTACAATAGTTTAAAACAAATAAAGTGCACTTTTGTGCATGATGTCACACAAGATATTTCAAATAAAAATTCGCTGCATAATAGGAAATCAAATTGTGTACGTCCTTTGCTATGTGGTAGGTTCCTGCGGACGTTATCTCCTTCTGTTGTTGACATTTTTTTTTATACGGTGTTGATGTGGAAATGTTTGCCTCGGCATTTTGATGGTGTGGCACCGAACGAAGATGTTGACATGCGGAGTAAGCACTCTTCATTCTCTAGCAGGTGACTTTTCAAATGATGGTACATATTAGCAGTAATGCTACTTTTTGTAGCAATGCTTTTTCCCCACACTTCACAAATTACGGTTGTCTGTTCAACATATTCCCACTTGAAGCCAGACGATGGACCCTCTGCTGTTTTTCTTGGGAATTGATTCTTCCTTCATTTGTTACCAGATTCGCACCTTCTTTCTCTCGTATTACCGCTCGCACCACTCCGCTGGCATCACAGCTAACGTCACCCATGCCGCTACCTCTCTGCTCCGCGAGGGCGTATAGGTATGTGACGTATGACGTGACAGTATGTGACGTATGTCAGAAGGTGAACTTGTTGTCTGTGAGAAGGAGAGACAACAAAGAGTGGGAAGAGCCTGTAGTGTAATGCCAGCAGCTAAAAGCAACTGCGTGAGAACGTATACTCGAATATCACGATATAGTCATTTTCTAT
Organism: Entelurus aequoreus; assembly: GCF_033978785.1. NCBI lineage: Eukaryota > Metazoa > Chordata > Actinopteri > Syngnathiformes > Syngnathidae > Entelurus > Entelurus aequoreus. The sequence goes on along the minus strand of NC_084743.1, from coordinate 68,714,287 downwards.
ATCGCACAGAGACAAACCCGCGATATATCGAGTTTATCGATATATCCCCCAGCCCTAACATACAGCAATGTTAATATTTGGTTACATGTCCCTTGCCAAGTTTCACTGCAATAAGGCGCTTTTGGTAGCCATCCATAAGCTTCTGGCAAACTTCTGGCTGAATTTTTGACCACTCCTCTTGACAAAATTGGTGCAGTTCAGCTAAATGTGTTGGTTTTCTGACATGGACTTGTTTCTTCAGCATTGTCCACATGTTTAAGTCAGGACTTTAGGAAGGCCATTCTAAAACCTTAATTCTAGCCTGATTTAGCCATTCCTTTACCACTTTTGACGTGTGTTTGGGGTCATTGTCCTGTTGGAACACCCAACTACGCCCAAGACCCAACCTCCGGGCTGATGATTTTAGGTTGTTCTGAAGAATTTGGAGGATAATCCTCCTTTCTAATTGTCTTATTTACTCTCTGTAAAGCACCAGTTCCATTGGCAGCAAAACAGGTCCAGAGCATAATACTACCACCACCATGCTTGATGGTAGGTATGGTGTTCCTGGGATTAAAGGCCTCATCTTTTCTCCTCCAAACATATTGCTGGGTATTGTGGCCAAACAGCTCAATTTGTGTTTTATCTGACCACAGAACTTTCCTCCAGAAGGTCTTATCTTTGTCCATGTGATGTCAGATGAAACAAAAATTGAGCTGTTTGGCCACAATACCCAGTAATGTTTGGAGGGGAAAAGGTGAGGCCTTTGCACTCAAGTACATAACTCCACATGTGTTCATTCATAGTTTTGATGCCTTCAGTGACAATCTACAATGTAAATAGTCATGAAAATAAAGAAAACGTGTTGAATGAGAAGGTTTGTCCAAACTTTTGGCCTGTAATGTGTGTGTATGTGTGTGTAATATATATTTTTTTTTTTTTAAATTTTTTACAGGACAGACTAGTGACAATGCAGGGACTAAAAGTGTGAAGTCTATTTAAATTATATATATATATATATATATATATATATATATATATATATATATATATATATATATATATATATATATATATATATATATATATATATATATATATATATATATATATATATATATATATATATATATATATATATATATATATATATATACACGTGTGTGTGTGTGCATGTATTAATTAAAAAATATATGTGTGTGTTTGTATATGTGTATATAAAATATACCAAAAATATACCAACCTATTGTAGGGAATAGAATACTGTCAACTTATATTTTTCAACCTACTTAACTATAATTTGAGTAGCAACAACACCGTAACAGGTCGAGTCACATCTCTTGTTGATTGACAAATATAGAATTACAGTTTTAAATGACAGTAATATAAAAGTGCAATATGTGCCTGCCCCTTAGAAAGGCAACACTCAATTGTAGGAATCAGGGTTTAAATAATAAAGTGCATTTTTTTTCCCCACTAAAAAAATCATACAAGGTAACGGAGGTGGCTCCAATAAACTATGAAGTTAAACATAAACAACTACTCATTTTGTCATCAAGGGCTTTACCACTAAGGTATTTTCTTTCAAACTGTTTGTTGTCTCTTATTAAACGCTTACTCATCAGTCCTGTGGTTGTGCGTTTGCTGCTGTCGCCGCTATTAACTCTAGGTCTTGGCTTGGTAGCAGAAGCAGCTTTGTACTCCTTCCACAAATCTTCACGATGGTGAATTTAAAGTGACATCCGGTGATCAGATTTGTTGCGTTTGAGCTCGTCTTTTTCCCTCTGAGTAGAACTTTTGCATTAAATGTCTTCTTGTGACATGGTAAAGCCCACACCAATCACTGCAGCGCTACAGTATGATGCTTTTCTCGGTAGTATCGTGACATCACATACAGTATATGCAACCATACCATAGGGGAGGGGTGGGGAGGAGGAGCCAGGCACAAAAGAAAGACCAACGACAAAGATGATAAGCCTTTATCATTTTCAGCTCCCTTTATTGGTTGATTTTTCATTATTGGACTTATTGATGTCATACATAATTGGCTATTATCGGTCAATAGTGATCAGCTGGCGATATCCTGCATCCCTAGTCTATATATCGTCATATTTATATTGGGGGTGAATTTTTTATTTTTTTTATTTTATTGTCATAAAAAAATACAATCATGTGTGCTTACGGACTGTATCCCTGCAGACTGTATTGATCTATATTGATATATAATGTAGGAACCATAAATATTAATAACGGAAAGAAACAACCCTTTTGTGCGAATGAGTGTGAATGAGTGTAAATGGGGGAGGGAGGTTTTTTGGGTTGGTGCACTAATTGTAAGTGTATCTTGTGTTTTTTATGTTGATTTAATTTAAAAAAATATATATATTTTTTTCTATTATTATTTTTTTATTTCTTGTGCGTCCCGGTACTAATCGATCCACAGATAGGTACTGGGCTGGTTGGGGACCACTGCAGTAGATGACATCACACCAAGAGGGGGCAACATTGAGCCTGGCGATGGAAAGGTGGCGTTCCAAGTACAGTTAGGTATCTACAGATTACTTAAAAAAATATTGATATAATGGGAAATGACGACCAGATAATTTACAGGATCAAAAAAACTAAGAGAACCAGCTAGTGAAATTTTGATCATCTGGACGCTATGGGTCCCGTTTGACTAACTGGCTTTTGGCCACTTCAGAGGCACCATTTTCCCCCAGACTTTGTGGAGATGCGCTGAAAAAATGTCAATCTTTGCACCTCATTCCAAGAAAATGAAGTTCACATGACGACACAAACATGACTTCCACATTTTGTTTCCCCAGAGACCGAGCACGCCATCTCATCTGTAGGAGATTGCGAGTTTTGTTCCAGCACAGAGTACAACGAGCTTTGAGACCTTATCCCGGTCCACATTTCATTGTGACAGGAATCTAACCTCATGCGAAAGCTTCAGGGACCAATTCCTCCAACAGGATGTATGAGCTGGGGTCTGGTCATGATCACAGGAAACTCTGTGATAAACATTAGCTTGGCTTCCTTCACATTTGGGTTTGATCAGCATGTTTGTTTATTGCTAGATTCCGTCGCGGTGTGGCTGTCACCATATTGTGTAACGTTTGTTTTCAGTACAGACTGAAGAGGAAGGAATGTGGTCCACTATCAGTACACCCGACACATGTCGCACACATACAGTGTCTCATATTCACATCCATACCTTAAAAGTTGGGCCCTTGACCCGTTCCTGAGGTGGACGACGAGCGGCCAGCTGGATCAGTAACAACGTAGTATTGGGAGCTGACCTCACCCTCAGTGGAGCAGTTAGACAGGCTGTCAGGGTGGCCTCTTTCTGGGGTCCGCAGGGCCCCCCTCCTGTGCTAGTGCTGGAAGTGGGTCAGCCAGGAAGTAGCTGGAAGAAAGCGGGACACGAGGCTTTGTTAACGGGGAGTTATAAAAGCGCTGATATCGGGGTCAAATTATCTACTGTAGTTATGGTTGATGCAACATAGTATTCATTAACAGAACAATGTTAACACTGTCACTGATACAAACCCCAAGACGTGTGATATGAATATTAAAGCAAGCATGTTTATTTTGATTTGGAGTGTAGCAACAGTGTCTGCGTGTTGTGATAACTCTTTCAAAATAAACGTGCATGTTGGGTTTTTTTCAAAATCAAAATTTAATAATAAACAAATGAGCTACTTAAAATGTGCATCTTAGGCGACATTATTTTGTAGACAATGTGATGGGGTAGGGACTTTTCTTGGAAAATGTGTGGAGCCGCTCACCTAAGCTAATATTCATGTTACATTTATTACGGCAAATATAAATGCATTTCTTAGTATTTTATGTAACAGTATCACTGTTAAAAAATACATCATAGTCATTCACCGACGTCCCACTGGGGTGAGTTTTTCCTTGCCCGTATGTGGGCTCTGTACCGAGGATGTCGTTGTGGCTTGTACAGCCCTTTGAGACACTTGTGATTTAGGGCTATATAAATAAACATTGATTGATTGATTGATGGAGGACGAGGCTAAACACATTGCACACCGAAAGAATGCAGCATGCTAAAAGCAAGAGCTAACTGTCTGAAACAACTACAGGGAATAAGTGCTTAGTAAAGTTTAAGAAGTGTAGATGGAAGAGTGTTACAGAAACTGGAAATTAAAAAACAGATTAATAAGAGTCCAGAGAGAGGATAATATAACAACTGTTGGTGTGTCAGCGTTGTCACAGTCAGTAAACGACACATAAGAGGACAGCGGATCGATCTATAAATTGGTGATGTCAATACCAAGAGGGTAGTATCAGTATATGATCGATACGAGACTGATGAGATTAATATTTCTATTTTCTCAAAAATATTTTGGATGTTGATTTTGTTAATGTTTACAAACTCAGAATAATTATCTGGACACAGGATGACTTTGAGGGCAAATCCCAAAGGATTTAAATGAGCAGTGGATAGTAGTTTTTACTTTGTTTTAGTTATGGTGTACTTCGGACTTTGTTTTGCTCAAATAATAGTATGTAATAAAAGAGAATAAGGAACTAGTTTAAGTATTGTTTTGATATTGTGAAACTTTAATAGCACTCCGCACCATGAATATATTGAATAATTGAATACACGTGATCGGTATTTGTATCGCCTGATATCACTCATGGATGATCTGCATTGAATCGGCAGCATAAAACCACTGATCTAAACATTTCTATAATAGCGCAATGTGTTCGGTTTACAGGACAGACTAGTGAAAATGCAGGGACTAAAAATTGGAATTTTACCTAAATTGTTATATACTGTATATATGTATGTATATATATATATATATATATATATATATATATATATATATATATATATATATATATATACACATATATATATACACACATTTTTTAAATAAAATTCACACTTACAGTCCCTGCATTTTCACTAGTCTGTTGTGTAATTATTTTTTTATAAATAAATAAATAAGTCTGTATATATATATATATAAAGGGCAGCACGTTGGAAGAGGGGTTAGTGCGTCTGCCTCACAATACGAAGGTCCTGGGTTCGATCCTGGGCTCGGAATCTTTCTGTGTGGAGTTTGCATGTTCTCCCCGTGACTGCATGGGTTCCCTCCGGGTACTCCGGCTTCCTCCCACCTCCAAAGACATGCACCTGGGGATAGGTTGATTGGCAACACTAAATTGGCCCTAGTGTGTGAATGTGAGTGTGAATGTTGTCTGTCTATCTGTGTTGGCCCTGTGATGAGGTGGCGACTTGTCCAGGGTGTACTCCGCCTTCCGCCCGATTGTAGCTGAGACAGGCTCCAGCACCCCCCGCGACCCCAAATAGGGATAAGCGGTAGAAAATGGAGGAATGGAGAGATATATATATATATATATATATATATATATATATATATATATATATATATATATATATATATATATATATATATATATATATATATATATATATATATACAGTATACCTGTATACTGATGGCATCCCCCCAGACCTCATCAAGCGCTGTAAAGACACCCTCCTGCAGCCTTTGCATGATGTCCTCTGCCAGTGCTGGAAAGAAGGAGCCGTGCCGCGAGACATGAGAGATGCCAAGATTGTCACCCTTTACAAAAATAAGGGTGACAGGAGCGACTGTAACAATTACAGGGGCATCTCCCTCCTGAATATCGTAGGGAAACTCTATGCCCGTGTTGTGCTTGTCCGCCTTCAAAAACTTGCTGAGCGCGTTTACCCGGAATCTCAATGCGGCTTTCGCGCCAAGCGCTCTACAGTGGACATGATATTCTCCCTACGCCAACTTCAGGAGAAATGCAGGGAACAACAGAAGCCCCTGTACATATCCTTCATTGACCTGACCAAGGCTTTCGACCTGGTTTGCAGAGAAGGGCTCTTCAGCATCCTACCCAAGATCGGATGCCCTCCAAAGCTCCATAGCCTCATTAGATCTTTTCATGACGACATGAAGGCAACCATCCAGTATGAGGGTAGCATGTCCAACCCATTTGACATTAAGAGCGGAGTCAAGCAAGGTTGCGTCCTTGCTCCTACCCTTTTCGGCATCTTCTTTGTCCTGCTCATCAATCATGCTTTTGGGACTGCAACAGAAGGGGTATATCTACGTACCAGATCTGACGGCCGACTTTTCAACCTAGCCCGTCTTAAAGCAAGGACCAAAGTCCGTGAGACAATCATTCGGGACATGCTCTTTGCTGATGATGCCGCCATCGTTTCACACACTGAACAAGAACTCCAGTGCCTTATGGACAGATTCTCCCAGGCCTGCAAAGACTTCGGGCTTACCATCAGCCTAAAAAAGACCAATGTGCTGAGTCAGGAAGTGGACACTCCACCAGCCATCACAATCGATGAGTACCAACTCAAAGTCGTACACCAATTCACATACCTGGGATCCACCATCAGTGACAATCTGTCCCTCGACGGTGAGATCAACAAACGTATCGGCAAAGCTGCCACAACCCTAGGGCGCCTCACGACCCGCGTCTGGGAGAACCGGAAGCTGACAACTCCTACCAAGATGGCAGTGTACAACGCCTGCATCGTCAGCACTCTTCTCTACGGCAGCGAAACATGGACAACATACTCCAAACAGGAGCGCAAACTGAACACCTTCCACATGCGCTGCCTTCGCCGCATCCTCGGCATCCATTGGAGTGACAAGGTGACGAATGCCCAGGTCCTCGAACGCGCTGGTCTTCCTACCATGTTCACGCTGCTCAGACAACGCAGGCTGCGTTGGCTCGGCCACGTGTGCCGTATGGAGGATGGACGTATCCCAAAGGACATCCTGTATGGCGAACTTGGCTCTGGCAAGAGATCTGTTGGCCGGCCAAAACTGCGCTTCAAAGATGTCTGCAAGCGGGACATGAAAGCCCTGGACATAAACACTGAACACTGGGAAGATGCAGCAGCTGACCGCAGCAAATGGCGCAGTGTCCTTCACAAACAGCTGAAGACTGGCGAGGAAAAGATCCATGCCACAGCCAATGAAAAAAGAACCAAGCGGAAGACACGCACTCCTGCAGTTGCGCCTTCCAGCTACATCTGCAGTAAATGCGGCCGTGTTTGCCTCTCCCACATCGGACTCATCAGCCACAGCAGGCGTTGTCGCTGAGTTTAAACTTGACCTCTGGACTGGCGCAGTTTCCATAGTCGTTACGACTGACGGAGGCCTGATGATGATACAGTATATATTTTCACTAGTCTGTCCTGTAATTATTTTTTTATAAATAAATAAATTATGTGTATATATATATATATATATATATATATATATATATATATATATATATATATATATATACACACACTACCGTTCAAAAGTTTGGGGTCACCCAAACAATTTTGTGGAATAGCCTTCATTTCTAAGAACAAGAATAGACTGTCGAGTTTCAGATGAAAGTTCTCTTTTTCTGGCCATTTTGAGCGTTTAATTGACCCCACAAATGTGATGCTCCAGAAACTCAATCTGCTCAAAGGAAGGTCAGTTTTGTAGCTTCTGTAACGAGCTAAACTGTTTTCCGATGTGTGAACATGATTGCACAAGGGTTTTCTAATCATCAATTAGCCTTCTGAGCCAATGAGCAAACACATTGTACCATTAGAACACTGGAGTGATAGTTGCTGGAAATGGGCCTCTATACACCTATGTAGATATTGCACCAAAAACCAGACATTTGCAGCTAGAATAGTCATTTACCACATTAGCAATGTATAGAGTGTATTTCTTTAAAGTTAAGACTAGTTTAAAGTTATCTTCATTGAAAATAAGGACATTTCAATGTGACCCCAAACTTTTGAACGGTAGTGTATATATATATATATATATATATATATATATATATATATATATATATATATATATATATATATATATACACACACAGTATATATAATTTATTTATTTATAAAAAAAATAATTACAGGACAGACTAGTGAAAACGCAGGGACTATAAGTGAATTGTATTTAAAAAATGTACATATGTACATATATATATATATATATATATATATATATATATATATATATATATATATATATATATATATATATATATATATATACATACATACATACATACATACATACATACATACATACATACATACATACATACATACATACATACATACAATTATTATATTTCATGGTAAAGTATAATTTTAGAATGCGGGGGACAGGTATTTTGCAGTATTAAATATATTCCTAATATTTCAAATTGTATCAATTATATAAACAATAAAAATAATAATTGTTTTAAATGTACATTTTATTCCCGGGAGACTCCAATCCTCATATTAAAATGTTTACACAATAATAAACAATTGTGGCAATTTGCAACCTATGACGAATCACTGCAGAGGTTGCAGTACTAGCAGTTGCCAGCAGGAGGCAGTGTGCTCCTACATACAACATCAACACCTCAGCATCCATTTTGCCTCCAATTCTCTTGCTGCTTTTGAGCTGCAAAATGATGGCCAGCAATAAAGGCAGCTTGTTATTTAGTTATTGATGTGGCCACTTTGAAGGCATTCGGGCACGCTAGAACTGTGAGCACAAACAACGCGATAAAAAAACAAAAAACAAAGATGGAATGGCAGGAATGAGTAAAAAGTCTCACAGGATTCACTAAACTGTCAGACGTCCCCCTAAAACATGCTCCCAAACCCTGGGAGGTTTTGTTTATGAGATCGTCAAAGCACTGAGACCACACCAAGATCTGCAGTTGTTACCCATAAATGTCCATGAAGGCATCACATCTACTCACAGGGGAACATGTTAGTACAATAACAAACTTTTTGCATCCAATCACTGACGTAAAACAACTAATCCAGATTGTGGAATTTTGAATAAAGTTGTTTTTGGACCTGCACCAACGTGGTCTGTTTGCATGCCTAAAAAGGGTAAATGTGCTTTAATGGAATTTCCACAAATAAAATAAAGGTTTTACAAATCAAAAACTGTTTTATGAACGTAGGGTCTGTGGGATAAACTAGTCCTGATATGACACATCCAAGTACAGAGGGTTTTGACCTGGACTAAAGTGGTCTACATGTCTAAAAATGAGTTAAAATGGGCATGTTTACTGCATTTTCACAAAAAGATTAAACAATTAACTAATCACAAACTGTGTTTTATGAACTTTCAGGGTCTGTGAGATAACCAAGTCCAGATTTGATAGCTTTAAATACATTGGGGTTTGATGTGACCTGGACTGATGTGGGCTACATGCCTAAAACAATGGGTTAAATGTCTATTTACTGCATTTTCACAAATAGAATAAAACATAAAAAACATTACAAATCACATACTGCATTTTTTTTCAATCTTCAGGATTTGTGCGATAATGTAGTCCAAATTTGACACTGTTTTAGTACCGTGTAGATTTGGGATTCATGGTTTTCGGAAAGAAGCCGGATCCTTAGGAGCCGTTTCTTTAATAGAGCCGTTCAAAAAACTGGCTCGTCATTATTTTGTTTTTTTAACTGTTTTTTGTTTGTTTTTTTATCAGGGAAACAGTAGTACCAGTTATACAAAAGATGTAGATAAGAAAAAAAAAATTTGCACAAATATTACTTGGGAATATTCAGAAATATTGGCTATAATTTTTTTGTTTGGTTTGGTTTTCATTGTCAACATTCCATAAGGTGGTGCCAAATGCCATGCTCTGACAGTGACATCCCCAGTTTAAATTTTCTCTCACCTAAAAACATGTGTAGAATTTTAACAATATAGGGAAAAAAATAAGTTAAAAAAATTAAACGCATTAATAGATATAAAAAGTATAAATACAACTATAATTTTAAAAAAATAGGACATAATAAAATTGTGAGTACAAAATTGGTGTGTGTACGTTTCAACTACTACCCTTAGAATAGTTAACCTAAAACATGAAACCAAATAAAAATGTTAAAATAAACAAAATATAATTTGAAAAACTTAAATAAAATCTAAATATTTCTATACTTTTATAAGTAATATATATAGATATAAATGTTTTTAATTAATTCAAATGCAGCTAAGTTTTCTTTGACTCATTTTTCTAGTCCCGTTGCTTGTCAGGTAGTCCATGCACGTGCAGAGTGGGCAATTTATCGATGCAAAATTTGCCTGTGAATAAAAAAACTGCTTCCAAACGAATGGCTCACATCTGGGAATCGGTTCTCGTTGTTCACTTAGAGGGGCCTTATTGTGCAAAAACAACTTTTCTTTTCTATTGGTACCTGCTGTTGTGTACGTGGGAGCTTCAAAAAATCAAACCGGCAATGCAGGGATATTTACAAAATTATCTTGCCTTCCTTCATACTTCCGCCAAACGAGCTGTTCGGGATTTGCACAACCTGTGATGTCACCGGTCGAGATAAAGGTCACCGGATTATCTATACATGGTATAAATGTGCTTTGCACGCATCCGCCATTGCAGTCCATCTTGTAGTCAACAAGTTTCTTTTTCTCTATCGTCTTGTCCTCCCCTGTTGCCATTTGTAATACAAAGTAGCGTTTAGTTCTTACTTACATCTGTCAGTAGACTCGCTATGGAAGCGCTACGCAACAACAAAGACAGCGGGGAGAAGACGTAGTCGAATTAAATAAGACTCGTCTACAAACCGACGCATTCTGAAAAGATGTTTAGAAAGTGGCTTGAAGATTGTCTGTAAAACATAATCTATGCTACATTTTAACCAAAGAAGCACCATTACATGCTAAGTAGACCACAAGGAAGTGTTTTGAATGTAGAAAAAATATTGAGTAGGATCTCTTTAAAAGAGTCATTAATAAGACTTGATTCGTTCGCGAACATCACATCTCTATTACAGTAGTTTTTGACCGAGACCTGGACTAATGTGGTCTACATGCCTAAACAAGTGTAAATGTGTCTTTATTGGATTTTCACAAATAGAAAAGAAGTTTCAGAGATCACAAATAGAGATGTCCGATAATATCGGACTGCCGATATTATCGGCCGATAAAAGCTTTAAAATGTAATATCGGAAATTATCGGTATCGGTTTCGAAAAGTAAAATTTATGACTTTTTAAAACGCAGCTGTGTACACGGATGTAGGGAGAAGTACAGAGCACCAATAAACCTTAAAGGCACTGCCTTTGCGTGCCGGCCCAATCACATAATATCTACGGCTTTTTCACACACACAAGTGATCGCAAGGCATACTTGGTCAACAGCCATACAGGTCACACTGAGGGTGACCGTATAAACAACTTTAACACTGTTACAAATATGCGCCACACTGTGAACCCACACCAAACAAGAATGACAAACACATTTCAGAAGAACATCCGCACCGTAACACAACATAAACACAACAGAACAAATACCCAGAACCCCTTGCAGCACCAAGTCTTCCGGGACGCCACAATATACACCCCCCACTACCTCCTACACCTCCCCCCCACCCCGCCCAACTCAACCTCCTCATGCTCTCTCAGGGAGAGCATGTCCCAAATTCCAAGCTGCTGTTTTGAGGCATGTTAAAAAAAAAAGCACTTTGTGACTTCAATAATAAATATGGCATTTTTTTCCATAACTTGAGTTGATTTATTTTGGAAAACCTCGTTACATTGTTTAATGCATCCAGCGGGGCATCACAACAAAATTAGGCATAATAATGTATTAATTCCACGACTGTATATATCGGTATCGGTTGATATCGGAATCGGTAATTAAGAGTTGGACAATATCGGAATATCGGATATCGGCAAAAAAGCTATTATCGGACATCTCTAATGATGATACCTGCATGAGCTGTGTAATAGAGATGGGTTATCTTTAAACCTGACCCGGGCTTGTCTAAATCCCCGTTTACACTGCACATCTTTATACATTATTATTTTTATTTTAAATGTTTAGGTTCCATAGATGAATCCAGTCCAGATATGAGATTTTAAATAAAATGTATTCTTATGTGGACCTGAACTAATGTGGCCTAAATGCCTCCAAATTAGTTAAATGTGTCTTTATAATATTTTCCATAAACGTCTTAAACATTGTTATAATGATTCTTTACACAACATTTTTATTTTTTGTTATGTTGTCTTATTTTGTCGGAAGCTAACTTCCGGTTTCTTATGCCGTTCTAATATACCGTTTTTTTTTATTTGTTTTCATAAACAGCCACATTGGATTTAATATTCCTTAAACCACATGTGTTTGAAGTGTAGACTTTCAATTGTAGTTTAAATATTAAGTATTATTGATGAAAATTGATCATTGAAAGGCTAAGAATATCATAAATCACTCGTAACTTAGGTGGCTGACCATAGTACTTAACAGCAATATTAAAGCTAAAGAACCTGACAAAATTGTTTTATACCACTTATTTGAAGAAATATTGTAAAAACAATTCAATTGTAATATTTGGCAACATATTTAAGCATGACAATTGTTAAACGGGTTTAAAATTACCTTCAGTGGCCCACACTAGGAAATCAGCAAGTACCTTTACACCTGTTTACCTGACAAGCCGCCATTTTGAGGAACATCCTGGTATTTTGGTCACATGACAACAAGTTTTCCCACAGTCGCCCCTCGTTTATCAGGGTTTATTGAAATTTACTATTTTCATAACTAGAGCATTAAAAAAACCTGTTTACGACTGTAAGCCCAAATGCAGCTGAGATAGGCTCCAGCACCCCCTGAAAGGGACAAGCGGTAGAACATGGATGGATGGATGAATACGTTTTTCAACCTTTAAATATAGCAATGCTGCCTGAGGCTAAGCCAATCAGTGGCCACGATACTGAACAGTGCACTCTGATTGGTTGAGGAGCCGTGTAAAAGGCAGGCTCTTTATTATAGTTCTTTTTTTATTTTTTATTAAGAAAACAATCACTGGCAGCAGTTATAGATGTGGAACTGGATAATTTAAATTTACACAAATATTACTTTATTGGTGGGAATTATTTTAAAATATTAGCTTTAAAAATATCGGCTATAATTTTATTTTTTTATTTTGTTTTCATTGCAAACAGCACTACCCACATGCTTTTGACTGTGACATATTTATTTAGAATTTTCCTTAACCTTAAAATCTTTAAAAAAAAAAAAAAAAAAACATTTTAGCATTATAAAAATACACAAATGAGTTATAATAAAATGTATTTCTGTATATAAAAAGTAAAATAATAAAAATGTAAATAAAAAAATGTACAGTATGCTTGAACTACTTTACATCCATCCATCCATCCATCTTCTTCCACTTATCCGAGGCCGGGTCGCGGGGGCAGCAGCCTAAGCAGGGAAGCCCAGACTTTCCTCTCCCCAGCCTCTTCGTCCAGCTCTTCTCGGGGGATCCCGAGGCGTTCCCAGGCCAGCCGGAAGACATCAATCAATCAATCAATGTTTATTTATATAGCCCTAAATCACAAGTGTCTCAAAGGGCTGTACAAGCCACAACGACATCCTCGGTACAGAGACATAGTCTTCCCAACGTGTCCTGGGTCTACATATCAGAACAAATAACCTAAAAAGTTGATACAAATAAATAAAAACACAAATAAAAACAATTAAAAGTAAAAAAAAAACATCAATAAAAAGTAAATAAAGATGTTACTATGTTTTCTTCAAACCTTACTAATTTTTTGTTCCAGTTGGCAGTTTGCTGACGCTATATCTGCATTAGCATCGAAAAAAAAATGGCTCTCAAACGAATGGCTCGCAACCGCTAATCAAATCTCATGGTTCACTTAAAAGAGCTGTTCAAAAGACTTGAATCGTTTGCGAACCTCACATGTCTACACTACTACTGTAGTCAGGGCTGCCTTAATGCACAGGCAGACCTGTGTTCCCACCCAATCAGAAGCCTGCGATTTTGACGGCAGAATGCAATGATTGGTGTTCATAGCTGTCAATCACAGGCAGCTCTGCTTCGTGTCGCGAGTGTGTTCTCTCTCTCGGCTGCAATGTTTTTCCCCACTACTCCGGGCGGGGCGCAAACCCAGGTGTGAGAGGCGAGCGTGCTGACTACTTAGCTAAAAGTCGCAAAAAAGATGTATCCATGAACGAAATAATTTTTAAAAATTGGTAGTATTGATATTTTTAGTTAATTTAACTATGTCTATTTGTGAAAATGAGTAATTTAGGTTAAAAATCTTGTAGTATCCGCTTGAAATAAAAATAAAAAATCAGTAATGTACTGTAGCTGATAAAGTCACAATATTTGAAGCGCGATGTGGCGAAGAACGACTGTAAGTAACGGGAAAATGGATTGAAGTCAAGTCTTTATTATTAGTTGGGTACTCGAATACCCGTGAATCAGCGAAAGCTGCGAGCTGAGCGAGTAAATATTTAATTTTTCGGCCGTCACGTCTCTTATTATTTACCAATAAAAGATGAAGCACATCAAAATGGCTGCTGCAGCCTTTAATTTTGGTGGAAACATTTGGACTGCTCCGTTCTACATTAAACGGATGTAATCCCTAAATGGTTACATGCAAAATTTTTGTCCCTATCCATCCACTTTAATTAAATCTTTTGTTGTCTGGGTTTTTTTTTTCTTTTCCAAATCCACTGTAGTGCTGTATTGAATAAATCATCAAACCTGTCAAAATATAATGAGTAATGTGTGTGTGCAAGCTTAGGCTGTAATGTACTGTCTCGGCAATACGTCAGAACATTGGGAAACAGAACATACTTTGTGTATGTCCTCCCACACCACGACCACAACAAGGACTTCACCAATCCACTTGACATCAAACAAGAGTTAATAGAAACATGAGAATAAAAACGATGGCGTCTGGAGAATAAAAAGAGAGCCTCACACAACATTGTCTGGGTAAATGCTTTATATGCAACTGTTGCTTGATCTTTGCAGACACTGTATAGAAAACACTTAGGTAACATTTGTCAAACATTTAAAGCAAGCCTGAGCTTCCAAACAGACTGGACAGAGTAATCAACAGTTTTCTCCCACTTGAACCTGCACACGTCTCTTGCGACCACATTCAGTCTCATCCAACACACACACACGTATATATCACTTCTATCAAACTCTCCACTTATGATTCACAGTAGGCTTTATAACACTGTTCCTTTATGGTACGATATATGTCAGCTTGTTTTTAAATTTAAAATATCTATCAACATTTACTCTGTAATATTCGGGAACTGACATATTTGTATTTACATAAGCTTATCAAGTGGGAATCCGACACAATGCGCACGCTCGTACAGTATGTAGAATTAGACGTATGGCTGAACATTTGTTGTAACTTAGCTTGAAGCCTTGTCTGGTTTGTAGGCTGCGTGTGGACCAGCACTGGTTCATCGTTCTTTTTGAAGAAAATCCCCCAATCATCTGCTGATTATAGTACTATTAGAAAAGAATAATCCCAGAAAGCTCCTTGATGGCGTGAGGAGATGGTGTAGCATTTTGAACTCCTCATAATTTGGCAGATAGGATGTCCGTCGTTAGCTCGGAAGGCTCCTTGGTGGCGGCGGCGCCCTCAAACTGGGCACAGTACCTTGCTTGTTTGAGGAATTCCTCGTCTCAAACCTATCACGCGACAACTATCGCCTCAACTATTCATCTGGACTTTTCCCGTTTTCTACGAAGGCTGTTTTGCACACAATCACATACAAACACGGAGATAGAACAGAATCCGGACACATTCATGGCCACACATACTAAATAGGACTTAGACCATGTGGGATGGAAATCGAGGCACGTAATCTGACAGGCACCAATGAGCCTGGATTTTGGTATGTTTCAAACAGAAATTGGACATGAACGATTGGGATGTCCCAGAGCTGCCGGCCCGTTCAGAACATCTGAAATATCTACCCGGTACCTACGTTCTTCCGCTGCCTTACACCTGCTGAAGTACCTTTGTAGTTATTGATCTAAGTACCATCCACACCAGTAGATGTACTTGCAGGGAAATTATTTTTTGGAGAAGGTGCCATAAGGTTTATGAAGTGCTTTCAATGTATAACCTTGTTTGTGTTGATCAAAGATGAAGGCATTCATGCACATAGAATCAATGCCGTCTCCAGAACTCTCGATTGGGGCCTCGAATAGTCAGATGCCTAGCGCTGCTGGGTCCTGATAAAGGCTTTCTTAAGACAGGGGTCTGAAGAACAGGGATTGCATTTTGCTTGAAGAACTTAATACAAGTACCTCTGTTTGTGGATGTGGGAAATTGGAATGTAAATATCTAAGAAATGTCTTCAGGGTCGACTTTAAATTTGAAGTTGTACCATCAAGAAGAGAGTCTGCTATTGATGTCCATTGAGAAAGTAATAGGGGAGAATGAGAGAGAGCAGCTAATCTGACCGTCCTTCCCTTCACCCCTTGTCTTGCAAGAATGGGGATCAGGAGTTGTGATGATTGGCAGTTCAACCGTCGTCCGGGGTGGAATCTTCAGGCGTAGACAACTCCTCAGCGAACTCATCTGACGAGCCGCTCTTATTGATGCGGCCGTCGCTGCGCATACTGTGGAAAGTCTTGCGGAAAGCCTCCATCATCGAGTGGGCTAGCTTCTTAGCCTCCAGCTTGCTCTCGCACTCCACCGCGTGGCAGTGCATCTGGAAGGACAGGTCGTCGTTGATCTCCCGGTAGATCCAGGCAAATACGTTGGGTCGGACGCTATGGTCGGCTGTGCAGTACGCGATCCTTGCCACCTGGTAGGTGTCCATGGTTACTGAGGCCTCTGCTTGCCCGTCCAGGTGGTGGAGACGTACCTGGAAGGGCCGTATCTCCAGCAAAGAGCCGCCCGATGGAACCATACCCTGCGGTTGAGCAAGGCCATGGTGCTCCACCAGACCAACCACAGCTGACTCTGTGCAGCCGGACAGGAAGTTGGTCCCAGAAACCGTCACCTTGCCCAGGTAGGTCACCTGCAAGAAATGACAAACAGTTTCTAAGACTGATAATTGGAAGGAAGGAAGGAAGAAGATTATTCCAATCAGATGGAGTTTGAACTTGTTTCTTTGTAAATTCTAAGGACTGCAGTAAATGAGTTAGTAACATGTATAAGAGAATATGGAGCTGTATAATGAACCAAAAGCTGTTTTAAGTACATTCGAACGTGTATTTTTAAAAGAAACAAGACCCAGTGAAAATGATGCATGGATTTTAGATTAAACCAGTGACCGACTCGTACACGAGGCAATGTCAAGTTGTGAATGGACAGCTCAAGACAAATCCGCACATGAAGTTGTCCAAAATATTGAGAGGTTTGAGGATACAGTCAGTGGTGTTTCGGTGGACAACATCAGCATAATCAGGTACAGGAAGTAACTGTGGGTACATTATTATTTTTCTAACTTGATTGAAAAATAAACCTATCGTCATAGGTTGCAAACTGCCACATTTGTTTATTATTGTGTAAACATTTTAATATGAGGATTGGAGTCTCCGGGAAATAATAATTTCTGGCTGTAAAACAGCCAGAAATATTCTGACCAATACAATCAATACAAGCTTTAAAAATACGCTCAGTATCCATTCAAAGATCAAGTTATTTGAATTCATTAACTTGCTCTGGTGGAGTTCCATCGCTAATATTAACAAGCAACTCAGGTGAGCGAACGCCTCATTCAGTCATGTGTTTTGTGTCGCGCCTGCAGGCAAAAAGCAGGGCGCAACATTGTTGCGGAGGCAGAGTCCTCCACATCACTTGCTACCCAGTACACAGTAGACCGGTCACTTCTCAGCAGTGTTGGGTTAGTTACTGAAAACCAGTAACTAGTTACAGTTACTAGTTACTTTATTTCAAAAGTTACTAACTCAGTTACTTACACCAAAAAGTAATGCGTTACTGTGAAAAGTAACTATTTAGTTACTTCTTCTTTTTTTAAGGCTCCCATTAATGCCGAATTAGCCCTTATTTCAGTACTGTTATTGCACTGGAGAATAATACAATGTGTTGATCAACTTGACATGCATTGCATCACTGAACTCAGAAAGAGATGTGGTCTACATACAACACACAAAGACAAAGATATGTTACAAAGGCCAATTTATTTCAGGCCAGAACAAATTGACAAAACTATTTTAAATAGCTGCAACATAATGGCACTTTAACTTGAACTTTAAGTAGATAGGATCTTTGATCCAAGACACAACTTACATTTAACTAAAATGTTATTTTCTTTGTGCTCGACAAAAGTAAAGTATTGAGAATGTCTCCATGTTAAGAAACTCGACTTCTGGCTTCGCCATGATGTCTTGTTAGTTGTTATAAGAGTAGCGTATGTGTGTGTGTGTGTGTGTGTGTGTGGTCCTTTAAGATATGACAGCATGTGAGGTGAGTGACGTCAGTGAGTGAGTGGGCGAGAGAGGTGAGGGAGCGGCAACAGTGAGTGAGTGCAGGGGATCTAGCTTGGTGGATGGCTGCGTCCAATAAAGTCACAAAGTTGCAACAAACCGCCGGCCTCGTCATTCACCCTCAGCTGTAAAGACCCACTTCCGGGTAAAGTGAAGGTTGTTAGCCCCGAAGTACATAGGCCCTGGAGGAACGCGTCCCCTGCGCCCCTCAACTACGGTCTGGGAGCCCCCCCACCCCCACCCACACAAAGCACGCCTTTTCTTTTCCTTGTGACACAGAAGGACGACACCACAGCGCTCCAATAAAACACACTCAGATCTTCTGTTCCTAGCCGATTCTACATAAAAAATAACGTAAAATAACGCAGTAACGCATCATGTAGTAACAGTAACTGAGTTACTGAATATAAAAAATAACGCGTTAGATTACTAGTTACCACTGAAAATAACGGTGTTACAGTAACGCGTTAGTCCCAACACTGCTTCTCAGTGTCTTTTCTGTGTTTTTTGACAAGGTTTATCCATTTTGCTGACTCAATATGAGTCCCACAAACTCAACAGACCAGCATGATTCATTGTTTAAGTACAGTGTTTTATGCCCTGATGTCGTTGTGGCTTGTGCAGCCCTTTGAGACACTTGTGATTAAGGGCTATATAAATAAACTTTGATTGCCTGATTGATTGAAATACCGTCACAACGTCAGACAAGCAGAAATGCACAAAGCTTGTCTATTAACAGCGGAAGTCACTGCTTCTTCTTCTACTTCCGTTTTCGGTATGTGCTGCGCATGTCAAAATAAAGTATTCCAATTTTAAGGTGTGATGCATGAAAATGCATGTCATAACCAGAAAAAATGTCTCAGGGTCCATGTACACCAGGGGTATCCAAAGTAAAAATAAGATTTAAAAAAAAAAAACAAACGTGGTATAAAAGAGCAAACAGGGGAAATGTAACAAGAAAATGTTGCAATGTTTACTCTAATAACACAAAGCTCCCATGTAGGCTGTTTCTTTCTTTAAAAAATTATAATTAATCAAAATCAACGTCATTATGAATTATTGACCTATTCAAGGCTCCAATTACGTCACATTAAATATTCCACTTTGAGATATTCTTTGGGGAAAATGTAGCATATTTTGTGTTTGCCATATAAAAAACTGAGCTGTTGTTTTTTAAAAGAAGGGCCTAAAACGAACAAACAAAAAACGTAAACAACAATAAAACTTATAATTGATGGACAGATCTAAAGCTGATCTCGAGATTATTGTGCTAAAAGTAATCAGTAAAAAGTATAATTTATTTTTTAACACTTTAATGAGTAGAACCCTTTTGGATCCCCAATAATTTTAGTGGGATTTTTTTTCGCATGTGTCATTGCTCAAAAAATGTCAATGTTGTTATGAGTTATTGACCTTTTTAAGGCTCCAATTATTTTATAATCTCAAATATTCCACTTTAAAATTGAATTGGGGGGAAAATATTGCATATTTGGTGTTTTTTTTCTCCATAAAAAACCTGGGTTTTCTTTGACAAAAAGGGCATACAACTTAAATTTTTAAAAACGTTTTTTTGACAGATAGACCTAATGTTGATCTAGAGATTTAAACTTTGAATAATAATAATAATAATAATAATAATAATAATAATAATAATAATAATACTAAATAATGACACATTTTTTATATTTTTTTGACTTAAACTCTTTGGGTTCACCGGGATCAAGCCTGAGTGGCGGCCTAAATGTATATTTTTTTATACATTTATTATATTGGTTTTTAAAATAAAAAATATCAAAATGGCCCCCGCTTGCTTTGATTTTTCAGTGTGCGGCCCTCAGTGGAAAAAGTTTGGACACCCCTGATGTACACAGTAAGATTTTAATCTGAATGATGATCAGAAGAAATACGTTTTGGCTAGTGACAAAAACATACTGACACCTACTGTAGAGGTAAGGGTTAAACCGGAGGACAGTGTTTGGAATCAGTCCAAAATGATGCAGTTTGTCCAAAAGAAGATAAGAATCAACAACAACATTATGTTATGGAAGTGCAACAACATCAAAAACCTGTGGTCTCTTGGCTGCTAGTCCCATTTCTTCCTCTTTAATCTCCTACCCAACGAGAAATCTTTGCTATTTTGCTAAACGAGCGTCTGCAGGGAGCTCTATAGAATACCATAACAACAACACGGCATACCAGGATCGCGGCAGACGGCGCCGATCACGACGGATAAGAAAAGAGTTAAGAAGTTCTCCGCACAATTCTTGATGGGAAGGCGGCCAGTCTGAGAACAGCCCTGCAATAATAGCTGACTCGTGCCCTTTCGCCACACTACTCTTTATGGCTTTACAAAAACACACAGAGGAGGGGCCTTTGGCGAGCCGAATACTCGAGTACTTTACACTCCCGTCTATGTTTACACTTCTCTTGCAAGGTTTTATTACATTTGACACATGGCTGCGGAGGATGTAAGGATATGACATGCAATTATTACTGCACTTTCACTGTATTACATGATATGACTGAATGATGTATACATTATAATGAGACCTGAATTATCTCACCAGTCTTTTTACTGCACTGACAAAACCCCAGTGTTTCCCATACATGCATTTATGTTAAGATCCGTGGCCCGGATCATAGTTTGTTTACGTTTTGTCTCTTGTTGGCTCAGTTGTGTTTCAGCACCCCTGTTTTGTGTCTCCTTGGTTGCCATGGTTATTTATTGTTTTAGTGATCGGGATGCTCACCTGTTTCCGAGCGCTAATCAGAGAGCTATTTAGTCCTGCCTTTTCCCGTCACTCAGTCTGGTTTCCTTGTTTGCATCACGCAACAGCTAACGGCATTGAGTTGAGTTTGAGTTTATTTGGAACATGCAAGCATACAACATGATACATCACATTTTCCTGTTTCTCTATTCAACATGTTCGAAAAGGAGTAGGAAGAAGCAGAGCTTATTTAATCCTAACCCTTTTCCTTTACATAGCAGTTGCTAAAACTTTTGTTTACTTCCTGTTCTCAATTTATTCACAATACACTCCATTAATAATCACAATAAAAATAAATAAATGAATAAATAATATTCGGTGAAGTAAGTTACATTTCATATGGTGAGATGAGTAAGATTATTTTGAAAATGAACGGGTGGATAGACGAAATAAATTCAGAATGTTTATCATGGTTCTTCCTCTTTGTACATTGTAAACACTTTAACGGCCTACTGAAACCCACTACTACCGACCACGCAGTCTGATAGTTTATATATCAATGATGCAATCTTAACATTGCAACACATGCCAATACGGCCGGGTTAACTTATAAAGTGCAATTTTAAATTTCCCGCGAAACTTCCGGTTGAAAACGTCTATGTATGATGACGTATGCGCGTGACGTCAATGGTTGAACCAGAAGTATTCGGACACATTGTATCCAATACAAAAAGCTCTGTTTTCATCGCAAAATTCCACAGTATTCTGGACATCTGTGTTGGTGAATCTTTTGCAATTTGTTTAATGAACAATGAAGACTGCAAAGAAGAAAGCTGTAGGTGGGATCGGTGTATTAGCGGGTGGCTGCAGCAACACAACCAGGAGGACTTTGACTTGGATAGCAGACGCGCTATCCGACGCTAGCCGCCGACCGCATCGATGATCGGGTGAAGTCCTTCGTCGCTCCATCGATCGTTGGAACGCAGGTGAGCACGGGTGTTGATGAGCAGATGAGGGCTGGCGTAGGTGGATAGCTAATGTTTTTAGCATAGCTCTGTGAGGTCCCGTAGCTAAGTTAGCTTCAATGGCGTGTTAGCAACAGCATTGTTAACCTTCGCCAGGCTGGAAAGCATTAACCGTGTAGTTACAGGTCCATGGTTTAATAGTATTGTTGATTTTCTGTCTATCCTTCCAGTCAGGGGTTTATTTCTTTTGTTTCTCTCTGCAGTTAAGCACGATGCTATCACGTTAGCTCCGTAGCTAAAGTGCTTCGCCGATGTATTGTCGTGGAGATAAAAGTCACTGTTAATGTCCATTTCGCGTTCTCGACTCTCATTTTCAAGAGGATATAGTATCTGAGGTGGTTTAAAATACAAATCCGTGATCCACAATAGAAAAAGGAGAAAGTGTGGAATCCAATGAACCCTTGTACCTAAGTTACGGTCAGAGCGAAAAAAGATACGTCCTTCACTCTCACGTTCCTCATCCACGAATCTTTCATCCTCGCTCAAATTAATGGGGTAATCGTCGCTTTCTTGATCCCAATCGCTCTCGCTGCTGGTGTAAACAATGGGGAAATGTGAGGAGCCTTTCAACCTGCGACGTCACGCAAGGCTTTTTTTATCAGCGACCAAAAGTTGCGAACTTTATCGTCGATGTTCTCTACTAAATCCTTTCAGCAAAAATATGGCAATATCGCGAAATGATCAAGTATGACACATAGAATGGATCTGCTATCCCCGTTTAAATTTAAAAAATTCATTTCAGTAGGCCTTTAAGTTTAAAGAGTTTCTTGAAGTGGATCATATTAGTACATTGTTTGATTGCTCTGCTTAATCCATTCCATAATTTAATTCCACATATTGATATACTGAAGGTCTTAAGTGTTGTACGTGCATACAAATGTTTTAAATTAAATTTTTCTGTAAGATTATATTTCTCCTCTTTTGTTGAGAAGAATTGTTGTATATTCTTGGGTAGCAGGTTATAGTTTGCTTTGTGCATAATTTTAGCTGTTTGCAAATTCACTATGTCGTGGAATTTCAGTATCTTTGATTCAATAAATAAAGGGTTTGTATGTTCTCTATATCCAACATTATGTATTATTCTAACTGATCTTTTTTGTAACACCGTTAATGAATGAAGTGTACTTTTGTAATTATTTCCCCATACACAATAATTCAGATATGGTAACACTAGTGAGCAGTAGAGAATATGAAGTGAGTTTTTGTCCAGAACATGTTTTGTTTTATTCATTATTGACGTGTTTCTTGCTACTTTATGTTGTATATTTTTTACATGAGATTTCCAGTTCAATTTATCATCAATCATTATACCTAGAAATTTGGTTTCATTTACTCTTTCAATTTCTATTCCGTCTATTTGTATTTGTGTTTGACTTTCTCTTCTACTGTTACCAAATAGCATTATTTTAGTTTTACTGAGAATCAACGATAGTCTGTTTTTGTCAAACCATCTTTTTAATTTGTTCATTTCTTCTGTTATTATTTGTATTAGCTTCTTTGTGTTCTCTTCTGAACAAAACACATGTTTTACCGGCTTCAATGCAAACCTGTACGCTAAGTATTATTCTATAGTTTGATTCCTCTTTGTATGCTAGCCTCCTTAAAGGCCTACTGAAATGAAATGTTCTTATTTAAACGGGGATAGCAGGTCCATTCTATGTGTCATACTTGATCATTTCGCAATATGGCCATATTTTTGCTGAAAGGATTTAGTAGAGAACAACGACGATAAAGTTCACAACTTTTGGTCTCTGATAAAAAAAAGCCTTGCCCCTACCGGAAGTAGCGTGACGTAGTCAGTTGATCATCTCCTCATATTTTCCTATTGTTTTCAATGCAGCTAGAGCGATTCGGACCGAGAAAGCGACGATTACCCCATTAATTTGAGCGAGGATGAAAGATTTGTGGATGAGGAACGTTAGAGTGACGGACTAGAATGCAGTGCAAGACATATTTTTTTTCGCTCTGACCGTAACTTAGGTACAAGCTGGCTCATTGGATTCCACGCTCTCTCCTTTTTCTATTGTGCATCACGGATTTGTATTTTAAACCACCTCGGATACTATATCCTCTTGAAAATGAGAGTCGAGAACGCGAAATGGATATTCACAGTGACTTTTATCTCCACGACAATACATTGACGAAACACTTTAGCTACGGAGCTAACGTGATAGCATCAGGCTCAAATGCAGATAGAAACAAAATACATAAACCCTTGACTGGAAGGATAGACAGAAAATCAACAATACTATTAAACCATGAACATGTAAATACACGGTTAATGCTTTCCAGCTTGGCGAAGCTTAAAAATGCTGTTGCTAACGACGCCATTGAAGCTAACTTAGTATAACGGGACCTCACAGAGCTATGATAAAAACATTAGCGCTCCACCTACGCCAGCCAGCCCTCATCTGCTCATCAACACCCGTGCTCAGCTGCGTTCCAGCGATCGACGGCGCGACGAAGGACTTCACCCGATCATCCGTGCGGTTGGCGGCTAGCGTCGGCTAGCGTCGGCTAGCGTCGGCTAGCGTCGGCTAGCGTCGGCTAGCGTCGGCTAGCGCGTCTGCTATCCAAGTAAGTCCTCCTGGTTGTGTTGCTATAGCCAGCCGCTAATACAGCCATCCCACCTACAACTTTCTTCTTTGCAGTCTCCAGTGTTCATTAAACAAATTGCAAAAGATTCACCAACACAGATGTCCAGAATACTGTGGAATTATGAGATGAAAACAGAGCTATTTTGTATTGTTTTCAATGGGGTACCGATACTTCTGTTTCACTGGCTACGTCACGCGCATACGTCATCATCCAAAGGCGTTTTCAACCGAAAGTTTAGCGGGAAATTTAAAATTGCACTTTATAAGTTAACTAGGCCGTATTGGCATGTGTTGCAATGTTAAGATTTCATCATTGATATATAAACTATCAGACTGCGTGGTCGGTAGTAGTGGGTTTCAGTAGGCCTTTAAGCGTTGCCTCCCGTGCTATTGGCTTGCCTTTGTTTGTTCCTGTATGATTTATACTAATAAATCATTTCCTACCTGCACGCTTCGTCCGGAGTTGTCCGTCTGCATCCTGGGAGAACGACCTCCGCATAACCATGCGACCCGATCGTTACAGAAGGAAACCAGACTGAGTGACAGGGATAAGGCAGGACTAAATAGCTCTCTGATGAGCGCTCGGAATTAGGTAAGCGTCCCGAACACTAATCAGAGACAGGTGAAAACAATAAATAACCAAGGAGACACAAAACAGGGGTGCTGAAACAGAACTAAGCCAACAAGAGACAAAACGTACACAAACTATGATCCGGGCCACGGATCTTAACAACTTACTCGCGACATTTGCTCATTTTTTCATAACGTACACTACACAGTGACGTCAACGTCGGAAAAATAACCAAATATAGCGTATATCAGACTGACTCGCGCGTAGCATCCATGACAGGGACCAGACACCCGTGTCCGGCTCGGTGCACATGCTTCCCATCTTCCACAGGTGGTGTTTAGTCTGCCCCTGCCAGGGTTACCTCCCACTTTTTTTCTCCACCGTTTCTTCAACTGAACGGGGTCTTTTAGAGAGCGCCTGCATAACACTCCGCCAGTCACAAGGTGTGTGGTTTTACCAGCCAGTGAACAGGGAAGAATGTAACACACATATCAGGAAGTATGAAAAAATAATAATCAACATGGCGGTTTTCACACCACCAAAACATAATGCTTCACTGCCAGTTCTTTGGTCCAATAATATACACACAGTGGAAGCCAAAAACCTTTCTGGGCATCACTTCTGTTCAGGGTGTGAACACTCTAAAACAGGGGTGTCCGCAGCTAATTGTTAACCAGCCCGCCACACATTCTGCAAAAATTGCCAAATTGATAGTATTGCAAAAATGAAAAAAAACTGTGGAATGAGGTAGGGCTGCAACAACTAATCGATTAAAATCGATTATTAAAATAGTTGTCGATTAATTTAGTCATCGATTCGTTGGATCTATGCTATGCGCATAGGATTTTTTTTGTTTGTTTTTTAAATAATACTTTATTTATAAGCTGCAACATGTACAAACAGCTGAGAAACAATAATCAAAATAAGTATGGTGCCAGTATGCTGTTTTTTTTCCAATAAAATACTGGATAGGATAGAAATTTACTTTGTCTCTTTTATCCAATTATTAATCGAAGTAATAATCGACAGATTAATCGATTATGAAATTAATCGTTAGTTGCAGCCCTAGAATGAGGTGAAATCTAACGAGAAAAAGTTGCAATGTTGACACACAAAGCTGCCATGCAGGCTGTTTTTTATTCTTTTGTCTTTCTTTAGTTTTCTTTTTTTTGCCATTGCTCCAAAAAAAAAAAAAGACAAAAAAATCTATGTTATAATGAATTATTGACCTATTCAAGGCTCCAATTACTTCAAAAATGTCACTTTAAAATGTTTTATGTGGAAAAAATATTGCATATATTGTGTGGTTGCCATATAAAAACATCAAAGATTTCTTTGACAAAAGAGCATAAAAACAAACAAAATAATAGTTCAAATGTAAAACCGACAGATATATCTGAAGTTGATCTCGTAACTTAAGTGTTGAAAGTAAAAGAAAACAAATAAAAATGTATCACTTTATGAGTGGGGGACCTTTTGGATCCCAAACATATTTAAAGGGATTTTATTAATATTTTCACTGATTTCTCAAAAATATTAAAGAATTAAAATCAATGGTGTCCTGCATTATTGATCTTTTAGAGCTCTAATTACTAAATACTGCATATTTCCAGCTTTGCTATAAAAAACAAAGTTGTCTTTGACAGAAAAGGCTATTTTTTTTTTTTTACTTTTTATCAACCTGAAGTTGATATAGAGATTTACTGTAAGCGTTAAATAAAAAATAATAACTGACTGGGAGCCGTAAAGGTTAAAAAAAACATATATTTGGTTATAGTTTGAAAATGAAAAATATCAAAATGGCCCTCGCATGCTTAAATTTTTCCGTGTGCGGCCCTCAGTGGAAAAAGTTTGGACACCCCTGCTCTAAAACCTTTTGGGTGCGTTGGAAGTAGGCAGAGGTGGGTAGTAACGCGCTACATTTACTTAAGTAACGTTTTAGATCAATTCTACTTGTAGTTTTAATGAAACATACTTTTTATTTTTAATTGAGCATTTTTGAGAGGAACAAACACTACTTTTACTCTGTTACATTGACTTTCCTGTAACGTCGTGGTCGCATGGTTATGCGCGGGTCGTTCTCCCAAGATGCAGCAGGAACTCAGGAGGCAAGGTGCAGGTGAGACCATAGGCGCCGATTCAAAAACGACAAACACATTTTGGAAGAATATTTGCACCGCGACACAACATAAACACTACAGAACAAATTCCCAGAATTCCCTGCAGCACCAACTCTTCCGAGACGCTACAATATAAACAAACGCCATTGGTGGATCTACACCTAACATCCACTGTAATGATACCACGTATAATAGCGTGCTATGATTACATCGATATTTTTTAACATCACAAAATCTGCTTTCGTTTATTTTGTATTTATATATTTTTTATAAACTCAGGAAATATGTCCCTGGACACATGAGGACTTTGAATATGACCAATGTATGATCCTGTAACGACTTGGTATCGGATTGATACCCAAATTTGTGGTGCCATCCAAAACTGATGTAAAGTATCAAACAACAGAAGAATAAGTGATTATTACATTTTAAAAGAAGTGTAGATAGAACATGTTAAAAGAGAAAGTAAGCAGATATTAACAGTAAATGAACAAGTAGATTAATAATCAATTTTCTACCAGTTGTCCTTAATAATTTTTACAAAATAATAGAATGGAAAATGACACAATATGTTACTGCATAGGTCAGCAGGCTAATTAGGAGTTTTTGTTTGCTTACTTACTACTAAAAGACAAGTTGTCTTGTATGTTCACTATTTTATTTAAGGACAAAATTGCAATAAGAAACATATGTTTAATGCACCGTAAGATTTTTTTTTGTTAAAATAAAGCCAATAATGCAATTTTTTGTGGTATACGTTATTTAGAAAAGTACCGAAAAGTGTCGAAAAGTACCAAAATACTTTTGGTACCGGTACCAAAATATTGGTATCGGGACAACACTAATACACACACACCGAGCACCCACTGGCAGAAATGTAGATCGCCGCCTATGGGTGGAACAAGGATTTATTCACATAAATCATACAGGATACAAAATAAATAAAACTAGCGTGTCGATCGCACGGGAAGCAAAGCTAAGGAAGTTAGCATAAGGAATTAAATAAGTAGACGACGTAACTTGTTGCATCGAAGCAAATAAGACAGCCAAACAGTTTGTGGAGAAAGACAGGAGTATGTAGCTCAGGAGCAGGTGAGCATCCCGAACACTAATCAGAGGCAGGTGAAACTAATCAGCACCCATGGAAACCAAAA
Source organism: Entelurus aequoreus (assembly GCF_033978785.1). NCBI lineage: Eukaryota > Metazoa > Chordata > Actinopteri > Syngnathiformes > Syngnathidae > Entelurus > Entelurus aequoreus. The sequence goes on along the minus strand of NC_084743.1, from coordinate 68,685,804 downwards.
CACAAACCCAAGGGTGCTGAAAACAGAACTGAGGTAGTCAAACTGACAGAACAAAACATGATCCGGGCAAAAGATCATAACATTTCATTACGATCATTACATTTATTTAAATCACAATTATTTATATTTATTTATTAAGGCTTGCCAAGACATATTCTTAAGTCAGCGATCCTGCTTCCGTTTTACAGGCACCGTTTGGAAACAATTAATAGATGTAAATACATATTTACAAAATATTTCTGTGTAAAAAACTCATTTCACAACTTTATACATATCTGCGGCTTATAGTCTGATGCGGAATATATGGAAACATATTTTTTTCTTGTAAAATTTAGTGCGTGCTGCTCTATAGTCCGACCAAAATTAGGTACCGGTAATATTTTTGGCCGCTGTAACATTACACACAGTTTGAACAGTAACACTGTGTTTGAATGCAGGAAAATAAAACACTGTACTTAAACAATGAATCAAATCTTTGGCGTAGCACGAGAGTTTGAGAATTATTGAATGTTTAAATGTTTTATGCCAACAAAGCGAGATGTTTGATAGAAAACGCTCAAACATAGAATGTGCTAGCTTGATGATACTTTACACTGGATTCGCCTAAGACATGCTACTAATTAGCATTAGCGATTTTACATGGCGATTTCGACACCTTCAAATTTGGTAATGAAAACTACAACTAAGATGTGAGTTACAATCAAACAGCAGGTGAGTAATAAATACAATACTTACAGTACAAACACTTTGTAAGGCGGAACAAAAGACAACATTGCCACATTCAACTTAATGACAAAGACTACTTATTAGCTCGTCAACACACACTGTTGTCTATACACTACAGTGTTTCCCATTAACTGCCAACATACCTGTGGCGGTGTGGGCGTGGCTATGGGCGTGGCTATGGGTGTGGTCACATGACATCATCGAATAATTTGCATAATTTACTACAATGATGTGATTTTCTCTAAAAAGGCTCAAAAAATGTATACTTACTAATTAATAATAACAGTTTTGTTTTAAACGTCCATCCATCCATCCATCCATCCATCAATTTTACAATATAATTACAACACTTTGTGTACATATTTGTATACAGATTCGAACAATAAGTTATTCACTGAAATATATTTATTAATCGTGGTTCTTACAAAAAATATATCTTATAAAATATAAAAGCTAAAATGTCTCTTAAAGCTCTGCCCCTTTAATTAGTACATACTAAATAATTTAACTTTAGCCTACAACTACAACCATATTATTTACCAGCAACATAAAGTGAAACAGAGGCAGAGGTGTCCTGCCACAGTCAGTAACAAATAAACAGAAAACAGTAGTGGTCAAATACAAATTAGGCAACAAGAGAAGTATCCTACACTTCTCTTTTGTAAAGTAAATCTGAACAGCCTATATGGGCATCTACATCAATTATATGATTTGCCTAAGAAGCTGGACAGGACAAAAAATAAATAAATAAATAAATTAAAAATATATATATATATTTGTGGCGGACGTAATTCTTTCGTGGCGGGCCGCCAAAAATAAATGAATGTGTGGGAAACACTGCACTACTGTCATTTAACATATTGGAATTGCAACTGCACGCAAAGTGTACTGTATAATACCGTAATTTCCGGACTATAAGCCGCTACTTTTTCCCCTCGTTCTGGTCCCTGCGGCTTATACAAGGGTGCGGCTTATTTACGGCCTGTTCTTCTCCGACACCGACGAAGAGGATTTCGGTGGTTTTAGTACGCAGGAGGAAGACGATGACACAATGATTAAAGACTGACTTTTCATATACCGGTAGGCTGGTTATTTTGATAACGTACAGGTGAGCACTTTGTATTACTTTGCACCGTTGTATTATTTGTACTCTGCACGAATGCTGTTCGCCATGTCAAAGATGTGAAAGTTTGATTGAATGATTGAAAGATTTATTGTTAATAAATGGGACGCTTTGCGTTCCCAAACAGTCATCTCTGTCCCGACAATCCCCTCCGTGGTAGCAGGAACCCCTATATACTACGGTAATTACACATCAAAACCCTGCGGCTTATAGTCGGGTGCGGCTTATATATGGAGCAATCTGTATGTTCCCCTAAATTTAGCTGGTGCGGCTTATAGTCAGGTGCGGCTTATAGTCCGGAAATTACGGTACTTGCAAATGAGACTCAGACATGTAATAAGAAAAAAAGATATAGCAATTGGACAGCAATGTTATTATAATCAGCTAATTTTTTAATTACATTAAACAATTAGATTTATTTATTAAACAATTCATATTCATTAACACACAATGTACCAAAAATTGGTAATGTTGAGTCGGTACTCAGCTGGTGAAAAGTAACCATCCGTTACTGGAAGAGACTTTCAATGAATGCATGTCTTATTACTTATGAATGAAAATGTCTAAACCCAGTTGAAAACTACCGTTTGCCAAAATGACTTTTTAACGGTATTCGAGGCCAACTAAAGTAATAATGTTGTCGAAAAGTCATCATGATGAGTGATCCAAAAATGCAACGAGCCAAAGCCGCTGCCCCCGCCCAAGGCTGGACCGTATCCATCGTACGGCCAGAGTTTGATATTGAATTTCTTGTTTAAATTGTCGTCATTCATCTGCCTGCAGTGAGAGAGTTTCATTCACAAGGTGAAGGCCAAAATAAAGGGGATCAGAAAAAATGTCATTATTGGTGTTATTTTAACACAAAATCTCATGATAGATTAAACATATATTTCTTATTGCAATCAAAGATCAATTTTGGCATTAAATAAGATAGAGAACTTCTCTTTTAGTTGCAAGTAGAGGTGTGGACTCGAGTCAAATGACTTGGACTTGTGTCAGACTCGAGTCATGACTTTGATGACTTTAGACTCGACTTGACAAAATGTAAAGAGACTTGCAACTCGACTTAGACTTTAACGTCAATGACTTGTGACTTCACTTGGACTTGAGCCTTTTGACTTGACAAGACTTGCTACTTTCCCCAAAACCCAAAGATTAAAAAGTTATTCAGGAGCGCTCCGTATCTTTCATTGTGTACAAGTGTGTCTGTCAGCGTGTTGTTCCTGTCAGTTCAACATCCAATCAAATTAGATCCACGTTGATTTCATCCCACAGCATTCATCCAATCAAATTGCAGGACAACCAACGAAGAAGAGCTGTCAAACAAAGCGCCAGTGAGGAAAAATGATCATGCCAAAGATAGTTTCGTTCGGGTATTAAAACTACAAGTTGGTCAACAAAAAAGGAATTGCAGTATGCAAAACATGCGGTTCGAAGATTACAGACGGAGACGCAACAACTTCCAACTTCGTTCGACATTTGAAGTTGCACAAAGAACGGTAAGTTTTGAATGTAAGCTAACGTTTATTGGCTAAGTAACGTGACTTTTATTTGCTGTGTAGTTAAATCAGTGAGGCTGTAAACTCACTGCTAACGTTATAACTAGGGATGTCCGATAATGGCTTTTTTGCCGATATCCGATATTGTCCAACTCTTAATTACCGATACCGATATCAACCGATACCAATATATACAGTCGTGGAATTAACACATTATTACGCCTAATTTGGACAACCAGGTATGGTGAAGATAAGTTCCTTTTAAAAAAAAAAATTAAATAAAATAAGATAAATACATTTAAAAAAAATTCTTGAATAAAAAAGAAAGTAAAACAATATAAAAACAGTTACAAAGAAACTAGTAATTAATGAAAATGAGTAAAATTAACTGTTAAAGATTAGTACTATTAGTGGACCAGCAGCACGCACAATCATGTGTGCTTACGGACTGTATCCCTTGCAGACTGTATTGATATATATTGATATATAATGTAGGAACCAGAATATTAATAACAGAAAGAAACAATCCTTTTGTGTGAATGAGTGTAAATGGGGGAGGGAGGTTTTTTGGGTTGGTGCACTAATTGTAAGTGTATCTTGTGTTTTTTATGTTGATTTAGGGGCGTGGCGAAGTTGGTAGAGTGGCCGTGCCAGCAATCGGAGTGTTGCTGGTTACTGGGGTTCAATCCCCACCTTCTACCATCCTAGTCACGTCCGTTGTGTCCTTGGGCAAGACACTTCACCCTTGCTCCTGATGGCTGCTGGTTAGCGCCTTGCATGGCAGCTCCCGCCATCAGTGTGTGAATGTGTGTGTGAATGGGTGAATGTGGAAATACTGTCAAAGCGCTTTGAGTACCTTGAAGGTAGAAAAGCGCTATACAAGTATAACCCATTTATCATTTATTTATCATTTATTTAATAAATAAAAATGTAAAAAAAAAAACAAAAACAAAAACGATACCGATAATAAAAAAAAAATGATAATGATAATTTCCGATATTACATTTTAAAGCATTTATCGGCCCATAATATCGGCAGGCCGATATTATCAGACATCTCTAGTTATAACCATAGACATCTTATAAGTAGACGCAGCATCGAGCGCTACTGCCTACTGGCGCTGACGAGACGCGGGGCCGCCATCTTGGAGTGGTGATCCGCTCCATAGACATCTTATAAGTAGACGCAGCATTGGCTGCTGTGACGCGAGAAATCTGGCCGCCATCTTGAAGTGGGGATGAGGAGCCGGCGAGCAGCCTAAACTGACAGTGTTCAGCGTTTTCCTGCTCGAATGAGCGGACTGTTGAAAATAGGAATCGGGGGATTACTTTTCACAGGTAAGATTTAACATTAACGTACTAATGGTTGTATTTTGCGAAAATAATATTACCACAGAGTTAAAAAGGAGCAAAGATCTTCAATATTTGTGCCACGCCGTCCTTGACACATTGCAAGTGGTGCTCTAGAATTTTTTTTTAATGCATTCTAGTATAGTAAATAATAGTCTGCTTACCACTATTTCGCCCATAAAATCTGATAAATACCCATTCAAAAAGCGCCAACAATACTCCATTTACATTTCGTGACTTGAATATTAACCAAGTATTAGTGATATTGTTATTATAAGCGGAAATTTGCGCCCTTTCTGATTTCAATGCGTAAAAAGACACAAAAAGTGTGGTAATTCCAACAGTGCGAACTAATTGAAATGAAAGGAAATATTATTTATGGGTTATACTTGTGTAGCGCTTTTCTACCTTCAAGGTACTCAAAGCGCTTTGACACTATTTCCACATTAAGCCATTCACACACTGACGGCGTTAACCACGACCCATCAGGAGCAAGGGTGAAGTGTCTTGCTCAAGGACACAACGGACATGACTAGGTTGATAGAAGCTGGGGATCGAACCAGGAACCCTCAGGTTACTGGCACGGCCACTCTCCCAACGGCGCCACGCCGTCCTTGACACATTGCAAGTGGTGCGGTGGAATTTTTTTTTTTTAATGCACACTAGTATAGTAAATAATAGTCTGCTTACCACTATTTCGCCCATAAAATATGATAAATACCCATTCAAAAAGCGCCAACAATACTCCATTTACAATTCGTGACTTGAATATTAACCAAGTATTAGTGATATTGTTATTATAAACAGAAATTTGCGTCCTTTCTGATTTCAATGCGTAAAAAGACACAAAAAGTGCGGTAATTCCAACAGTGCGAACTAATTGAAATGAAAGGAAATATTATTTATGGGTTATACTTGTATAACGCTTTTCTACCTTCAAGGTACTCAAAGCGCTTTGACACTATTTCCACATTAACCCATTCACACACTGATGGCGTTAACCACGACCCATCAGGAGCAAGGGTGAAGTGTCTTGCTCAAGGACACAACGGACATGACTAGGTTGATAGAAGCTGGGGATCGAACCAGGAACCCTCAGGTTACTGGCACGGCCACTCTCCCAACGGCGCCACGCCGTCCTTGACACATTGCAAGTGGTGCTCTGCACAAGAAGCGTGCAAATTTACCGAAGCAACAATTTGGCAGCCGACATGTTTGAGAGTCTTAACAAGAGTGGGAATGTATCGGGAAGGCAAACAACTTAGGTTAGGTCTTAAATCTTAGGAACCTTAGGTTGAGAAAAAGAAACCACTCAGAGTCAAAAACAATAGGAATAGTATTTGTGTGAGTCAAACTGGACTCCAGCTTTCATTACAAGTTCTGGATCAAATCGATACCCTAAAAGCATCCATCACCACCAACACACATCTGCAGTTGAAAAGCCAAGCAGTCATCTTAAATCATCCCAGAGATCTACAGACTCCTCCCCTTTCTTTCAACTTCCCATGTGTTTCTCCTCTGTTGTCTTCGCTTCTTCTCCTCATAACTTTCCTCACTCTCCCTTTTATTGGTTTCTTCCGTGCACACATCATCTGCTACTCCTTCATCCATCTATTCTCACGTTCCCTCTACTGTTTTGCTCTCCTTCATTCAGCTAATTGTTAACAGCTCGGAGCGTGAAGACAGCATGGAGACGGTGTGAGGTAAGGAGGCGCTGAAGAGGAAGTGTGCAGGAAGGAGGACACATGATTCAGAAAACATGTTGAGAAAAACAGAGGCAACCTTGAAGGTCGGGGAGGGAAACAAAACAGACGTCACTTTGCCATTGCAAGTATCCACACAACGGCTTGCAATGCTTTGTAGAAGATAAATGAAAGTACAGTTTTCTTAAATGTCTTAGGGGTGGGTTTACGAATCCCTGAATTGTGCATTAAGAATTTGCTAGATGTGGAACTGATGGCGTCTTGAAATGCTTGTAACGTGAAGAGTGTCTCCCTAGCATGAGTCAAAGGCTGGCTAATCGCTTACACATCTCACTTTTAAATGGTAATTAGGGATGGGTAAGCTTACTGAATTCAATCCAAGAATAGGTATTGACGAAGTCCGTTGGTACGTGTGGAGGTCTTGCTCTTCCGGTTTCCTGGACCACCAATGATGGACATTACAGCCGTGTTCATCTTTGCGAACAATGATTTATTTTTCAATAAAGGGTGCTTTTCAGCCATGTTTAAGTTTCTCCACCATCAACAACCTCCTCTCTTTCCTGACCGCTGTCTTTAACAGAGCGACAGGTGATCAGACAAACACTCACAGCTGTGTCATCTACGCACCTGTCACTAATCTCAAAGCTGATCCTGACACACCCCGCTTCGCTGTAGGTCCGCATGCCACGCCCCCCCCCCCCCCCCCGCCACAGTACGTAAAATCAAACATTACAATGTTTTGATACGTTGTACATCAATGGGTAGGGAGTCGGTTCTTTTTTGGCCGGTCCTAACGTAAAAACCAACGGTGCCATATTACAGTATCTGGGTTCCGCGTGACGTGGCAGCGGACTCAGCCTAACTACCGTATTTTCCGGACAATAGGGCGCACTTAAAATCCTTTTTCCCCCCTCAAAACTCGACAGTGCGCCTTATAACCCAGTGCACCCTAATATACAGAAGAATTCTGGTTTTGCTTACCGACCTTGAAGCTATTTTAATTGGTACATGGTGAAATGATAAGTGTGACCAGTAGATGGCAGTCAAACATAAGAGATATGTGTAGACTGCAGTATGATGGCAGTCACACACAAGAGATACGTGTAGACTGTAATATGACTCAAGTAAACAACACCAACATTTCATATGTTCCGTTGAAAATATAGAACATTACACACGGCGCTCAAAAATCTATCAAAATGTTTTAGTACGACTTTGGTAAGCTATGAAGCCGCACCGCTTGATGGATTGTACTGTGCTTCATCATACGAGTATTATTATGGTGTGTGTGTATAAGGTAAGACATATTATCTGGCGTTTTGTTTCGCAATATTATGCAAAAACAACTTTTCTTACCTGCTGGTACCTGCTGATCTGTATTTGGGATCTGCATAAGTCCTGAAAATTTGCACGCGTCCGCCTTTGTAGTCCGTGCCGACAACGTAGTCTATAAGCTTCTTCTTTTTCTCTATCTTCTTGTTATGGGACATTCATCCTCTGCTGTTGCCATTTCTAATATAAAGTAGTGTAAAGTTCTTACTTATATCTGTCAGTAAACTCGCCATGAAAGCGTTAAAACATACCGGTGCAGTGAGTTTACATTATTCACCCAAGGAACTTTAGTTATTAGAGAGTTCCGGTCGAACGGTTTTTCACGGGACACATTTCCGGCATTGTTGTTGCACTAGTGAGCCCCGGATGAGGAGATGCTGCTCCGTTGTTGATTGAAGTAAAGTCTGAATGTCATTAAAACAGTTAGCTCCATCTTTTGACACTTCTTCCACTCCTGTCCTTGCACGCTACACCGCTACAACAAAGATGACGGGGAGAAGACGCTGCCGAAGGTGAGCCACGTAAATAAAACCGCCCACAAAACGGCGCATCAAGCGACTGTCAGAAAGCGACTTGAAGATGATCTGTAAAACATAATCCATGCAACATTTTGACCAAAGAACTACCATTACATGTTATGTAGACCACAAGGAAGTGTTTTTACATTTAGAAAAAAATATAAATAATATGACTACTTTAATGCGCCTTATAATCCGGTGCGCCTTAAATATGGAAAAAGATCGAAAATAGACCATTCATCGGCAGTGCGCCTTATAATCCGGTGCGCCCTATGGTCCGGAAAATACGGTACTTCTAGGTACTGTTGCAATGTTCAATGCCAACAAAGAAATTGACTCAAAACACCAGCGTAAGTAAAGTAAGGCTTTATATCAATTCTGTAGAGGTTCACCTGCTGTGAGCTAACCCGACTAAAAGATGGCGTCATGGCACAAACCACAATACACCTTTTCAATGTCTCTGTCTGTGTTTACTGAAAAATATTTGCATTATGGCCGTTAGCGAAGAAAAATCCATGAATTAGCCACACCGTTTTATAAGCCGAAGGGTTCAAAGAGCAGGAAAAAAGAATTGGCTTGTAGTCCGGAATTTACGGTATTTTGTCACAGAATTGCTGATCTGTTTTAAACATAAAAGACAAAAGGTGTCATGTACTTGATCTGGTGGGGCCCAGCACCCAGGCACCTAAGGCGGACTAATTGCTGATAGGGATTATTAGTAGAGATGTCCGATAATATCGGACGGCTGATATTATCGGCCGATAAATGCTTTAAAATGTAATATCGGAAATTATCTGTATCGGTTTCAAAAAGTAAAATGTATGACTTTTTAAAACGTCGCTGTGCGGAGTGGTGCACAGACGTAGGGAGAAGTACAGAGCGCCAATAAACCTTAAAGGCACTGCCTTTTGTGGCTTTTCACACACACAAGTGAATGCAATCATACTTGGTCAACAGGTCACACAGAGGGTGGCCGAATGAACAACTTTAACACTGTTACAAATATGCGCCACACTGTGAACCCACACCAAACAAGAATGACAAACACATTTTGGGAGAACATTCGCACCGTAAGACAACATAAACACAACAGAACAAATACACAGAACCCCTTGCAGCACTAACTCTTCCAGGACGCCACAATATACACCCCCAGCTACCCCCTACCCCCCCACCTCAACCTCCTCATGCTCTCTGACTTCAATAATAAATATGGCAGTGCCATGTTGGCATTTTTTTCCATTAATTGAGTTGATTTATTTTGGAAAACCTTGTTACATTGTTTAATGCATCCAGCGGGGCATCACAACAAAATTAGGCATAATAATGTGTTGATTCCACGACTGTATATATCGGTATCGGTTGATATCGGAATCGGTAACTAAGAGTTGGACAATATCGGGTATCGGCAAAAAAGCCAGTATCGGACATCTCTAATTATTTGCATGATTCCTGTCATATAATCATCGCAATAACGTTGCTGAAGCAACCGAGAAAGCCTTACTTTTTGCGCTTGTCCAAACGTGTCATTGGATATCTCAGTAAAAATGGATGTTTATTGGATAACAATGAACAAAGCCCGTACATGCAGCACATACGCAGAGGGAGAAGAGTGAGGCGTATTGTTTCAAGATGGGAAGCCAGTTTGATGGTCAATGCGAAATACGATAGAAGAAAGCGGCGGATGCACAGAGGGAGACAAAGCAAACATCCGCAGAGCTGTGAGTTGTCTGCGTCCAGGGAAGGTGTAGTGCTGGAGCACAGCTGCTTGGGTTATCGCTGGAGAAGAAGCAGCAGGAAGCACGGGAAGAGAAGATAACGTATGGGATTCAGCGACAATGTTTTGGGGAAAACAGCAAGGAAAAGATAGACGAACAAGGACTGTGATGACAACTGGTTTTGAAGAAAGTCTGGGAACACGCTACGGTAGAAAAGTGCAAATATTTTGTCAGCATTGGCAGGTTCCCACACAGCGGCCAGAGAACAAACATCTCCCTCGCAATGACGCTTAGAACAGGAGAACGTGTGTGTTGAAGGTCAGAGGCCCTGTTTAGACTACACACCAAATCTGATTTTTTTTGCCCTCAAGTGACACAGATCAAATTTGTCTTTGCCAGTCTAAACGCTCCAAAGTGCTTCAAATCTAAACTTTTGGCATCAGATTCAGGCCACATCAGAAAATAGTCTGATTGGAATCTGATCTTTTCAAATGTGACTTCAGTCTAAACGGCAATGAGACCTGAATGCGACTCGTATGTGACTTTTTCGATAGCTTTGGGAGAGCTACGTCATTCTGCCAGCAGAAGTGGATATTTCATCACAACATCCGGTTTCGGTGAGCCGGATTTTCGGTGCATCACTCGTCAATAGTGCGCTAAAGATAGACTACCGGTATATGTAATATATGAATATACACTACCGTTCAAAAGTTTGGGGTGACCCAAAAAATGTTTGTGGAATAGCCTTCAGTTCTAAGAACAAGAATAGACTGTCGAGTTTCAGATGAAAGTTCTCTTTTTCTGGCCATTTTGAGCATTTAATTGACCCCACAAATGTGATGCTCCAGAAACTCAATCTGCTCAAAGGAAGGTCAGTTTTGTAGCTTCTGTAACGAGCTAAACTGTTTTCAGATGTGTGAACATGATTGCACAAGGGTTTTCTAATCATCAATTAGCCTTCTGAGCCAATGAGCAAACACATTGTACCATTAGAACACTGGAGTGATAGTTGCTGGAAATGGGCCTCTATACACCTATGTAGATATTGCACCAAAAACCAGACATTTGCAGCTAGAATAGTCATTTACCACATTAGCAATGTATAGAGTGTATTCTTTAAAGTTAAGACTAGTTTAAAATTTATCTTCATTGAAAAGTACAGTGCTTTTCCTTCAAAAATAAGGACATTTCAATGTGACCCCAAACTTTTGAACGGTAGTGTATATTTTGATTCTGAAGAAATAGCGATCGTTGAAGTACCGCATTTGCCTACATGTTACGTACATTGCGTAAGTTGTTCACGTAAGTAAGTTGAAAAATAAAGCTAACGTAGACTCGCGCAGATGTTGCCTCTACTTAAAGGGGAACTGCACTTTTTTTGGAATTTTGCCGATTGTTCACAATCATTACGAAAGACATGACAACGGATGGATTTCATTTTTTTTGCATTCTAGTACCGTATTTTTCGGACTATAAGTCACAGTTTTTTTCATAGTTTGGCCGGGGGTGCGACTTATACTCAGGAGCGACTTATGTGTGAAATTATTAACACATTACCGTAAAATATCAAATAATATTATTTAGCTCATTCACGTATGAGACTAGACGTATAAGATTTCATGGGATTTAGCGATTAGGAGTGACAGATTGTTTGGTAAACGTATAGCATGTTCTATATGTTATAGTTATTTGAATGACTCTTACCATAATATGTTACGTTAACATACCAGGCACGTTCTCAGTTGGTTATTTATGCCTCATATAACGTACACTTATTCAGCCTGTTGTTCACTATTCTTTATTTATTTTAAATTGCCTTTCAAATGTCTATTCTTGGTGTTGGGTTTTATCAATAAATATCCCCCCCCAAAAATGCGACTTATACTCCTGTGCAACTTATATATGTTTTTTCCCTTCTTTATTATGCATTTTCGGCCAGTGCGACTTATACTCCGGAGCGACTTATACTCCGGAGCGACTTATACTCCGAAAAATACAGTATATAAAATAAGAGTCCCCTTACCACTATTTTGCCCATAAAATCTAAAAAAAAAAACATTCAAAAAGCGCCAACAATACTCCACTTACATTTCGTGACTTGAATATTAACCAAGTATTAGTGATACTGTTATTAAAAGCGCTAACACCGACAAACTATTTATAGCGGTGCCGATGTTTACAACATCGAGTGGTCTGCTGTTTCCTCGCTTCCCTGCTCCCTGTAAGTTTATTGGACATGGAACTGGCGAGAATGACACGAAAAAGCCCTTGTTGCGTCCCCCACCCCTTTTCTCTGCGAATATTATCAGTCATATTTCACCTAAATGGGAATAAATGAACATCCTAGCAATCGGCATCCTAATGACAGCGGACCTTGTACAGTAAGGGATGTTTTATTATGTTTGTTGGCTCTCATAAAGTCTGCATTGAGTAATAATCAGTGATGAAAAAAAATAGCAAACATTGTGATGCGTTTTTTTTTTTATTAATGCACCGCGTATGCTTAAAATGATCAAAATACTTAAGTATTAAATTATATATTTTTAAAGGCTTTATTAAAGTTAATTAAAGTTAAAGTACCCATGATTGTCACACACACACTAGGTGTGGCGAAATTATTCTCTGCATTTGACCCATCACCCTTGATCACCCCCTGGGAGGTGAGGGGAGCAGTGAGCAGCAGCGTTGGCCACGCCCGGGAATAATTTTTGGTGATTTAACCCCCAATTCCAACCCTTGATGCTGAGTGTCAAGCAGGGAGGTAATGGGTACCATTTCTATAGTCTTTCGTATGACTCGGCCGGGGTTTGAACTCACGACCTACCAATCTCAGGGCGGACACTCTAATTTTATTGGCAGAATTCAGCAGCTCTAATAGGCTCCATTGTAAGCAGACTTTTGATCAAATGTATTTAATATTTAGAATGCATTAAAAAAAAACATCCGTCGTCAAGTCTTTCATAATGATTGTAAACAATAGGCAAAATTCCAAAAAAAAGTGCAGTTCACCTTTAACATTCATAAAAAGATTAGAACCCTCCCAAATACAATACACTATATATATCCATTCATACGTTACATTACATTCATTTATTTTAACGTATAAAAACGACGACTTTTATTTTATTTTGTTCACTTACGGAATCCTGTTAACTTCCTTTTTTCACTTTATCAGACTGCGCATGCAAGTGACGTCGAGGAAACATCGGGGCCACATGAGGGCCACGGTGGAGGGAGGTGTGGCCAGTGCAGCTTGCAGGAGCGAAAGTCACCGCCTCTGTCCATGGAACTGAAGACAGAGTGCCATCAGATGGGGGCGTGACAGTGCTGACGGCGAGACACAGCTGAACAGGTGATTAGATCTCCCAGGTGGTACGAGTTATCTAATCATCTGTTGTCTTTAACAGTAAGCGGCCGGGAACAGGAGGGGAGAAAGGATACGGAGGTGACTGAAAAAAACTTTGATAAAATGTATGTACATTAAAACCTGGTTAAAAACTGCACGCTTGGCTCTTGTGCCGTGTCTAACAGTGGAACTGCTGGGAAGCAACTTCCACAGCCACATTGAGGCCTGTGCCTAATAAAGACCATATTTTACTTGCAGTCAGCTAGAAAAACAATAAAAATAAATCTGATTTGGGCCACTTTGGCCTGCAGTGTAAAAGTAGTCCTAAAATACACACGTTGACCAATGCCATAACCTCAGCTCGCCACTCTATGGTTTGGAATGCTTAGGCTTGATCTTGCTTTATGTAGAGTAGGAATGCCATGATTATCTGTTTTAATGATAAACAGCGGCAAGCAGTATCGACAAAAAATGCATTCGATAACGTTCGAACATATTTTTTCTTCTTGGTCAGAAGTTGCAGAACAAGGTTGGTTGCATGAACAAAGGCACTTGCTCTTTGGTAACCGAGCAACGCAGGAAGTGATGGGAGCGACGCGCTAACAGCCAATCAGGTAACAGTATCAATCAATCAATCAATTAATATTTATTTATATAGCCCTTAAACACAAGTGTCTCAAAGGCCACAACGACATCCTCGGCTCAGATCAGATTGATAGTTGATATAATCAACTATCAAGTTTGGTTGCGCCATGTTGTTGTCACGCGCTCCATTTTCACACTTAAAATAAAAGATTTTACATTTAATAATTTTTTTTCCTGGTCTTTATTTTAAATAGGTCATGAAAAATATCAATAATTATTGATATCGACTGATATAACACACACAGTATATTGTGATATAGTTTTCAGTAGAGATGTCCGATATTATCGGCCGACAAATGCTTTAAAATGTAATATCGGAAATGATCGGTATCGTTTTTTTTATTATCGGTATCGGGTTTTTTTGTTTTGTTTTTTGTTTTTTTTATTAAATCAACATAAAAAACACAAGATACACTTAAAATTAGTGCACCAACCCAAAAAACCTCCCTCCCCATTTACACTCATTTACACAAAAGGGTTGTTTCTTTCTGTTATTAATATTCTGGTTCCTACATTATATATCAATATACACTACCGTTCAAAAGTTTGGGGTCACATTGAAATGTCCTTATTTTTCAATGAAGATAACTTTAAACTAGTCTTAACTTTGAAGAAATACACTCTATACATTGCTAATGTGGTAAATGACTATTCTAGCTGAAAATGTCTGGTTTTTGGTGCAATATCTACATAGTGAAGTGAAGTGAAGTGAATTATATTTATATAGCGCTTTTCTCTAGTGACTCAAAGCGCTTTACATAGTGAAAACCCAATATCTAAGTTACATTTAAACCAGTGTGGGTGGCACTGGGAGCAGGTGGGTAAAGTGTCTTGCCCAAGGACACAACGGCAGTGACTAGGATGGCGGAAGTGGGGATCGAACCTGCAACCCTCAGGTTGATGGCACGGCCACTCTACCAACCGAGCTATACCGCCTCTATACACATAGGTGTATAGAGGCCCATTTCCAGCAACTATCACTCCAGTGTTCTAATGGTACAATGTGTTTGCTCATTGGCTCAGAAGGCTAATTGATGATTAGAAAACCCTTGTGCAATCATGTTCACACATCTGAAAACAGTTTAGCTCGTTACAGAAGCTACAAAACAGACCTTCCTTTGAGCAGATTGAGTTTCTGGAGCATCACATTTGTGGGGTCAATTAAACGCTCAAAATGGCCAGAAAAAGAGAACTTTCATCTGAAACGCGACAGTCTATTCTTGTTCTTAGAAATGAAGGCTATTCCACAAAATTGTTTGGGTGACCCCAAACTTTTGAACGGTAGTGTATATCAATACAGTCTGCAGGAATACAGTCCGTAAGCACACATGATTGTGCGTGCTGCTGGTCCAATAATAGTACTAACCTTTAACAGTTAATTTTACTCATTTTCATTAATTACTAGTTTCTATGTAACTGTTTTTATATTGTTTTACTTTCTTTTTTATTCAAGAAAATGTTTTTTGATTTAATTATCTTACTTTATTAGTTTTTTTTAAAAAGGACCTTATCTTCACCATACCTGGTTGTCCAAATTAGGCATAATAATGTGTTAATTCCACAACTGTATATATCGGTATCAGTTGATATCGGTATCGGTAATTAAGAGTTGGACAATATCGGAATATCGGCAAAAAAGCCATTATCGGACATCCCTAGTTTTCAGCCATTATGCCCAGCCCTAGTAAGTACCAGATAGCAGTATAAGTGTCCATATGTCGGCATAAGACCCCAATTCAGTAGTGTACACAATTTTGGAAATAAGAGCTAAAAGGTGCTGTCCACGCATGTGGCCACTAAGGCCTTTAGAGATTAATTTCATATACTTTCACGTAAAAAAACACTAATTTTTAAGGTGTTGCATCTTTTATTTTATTTTATTCTAGTTTAGTAGTGGCGAATTTGTTTTCACTTTATCGAAGTGCGCATGCAAGTGACGTCGAGGCCACATTGAGGCCACATTGAGGCCACATTGAGACCACATTGAGGTCAAATTGGGGCCTGTGTGCGTTTACACTGGAGTCTGATAGAAAACACATTTTACTTGCGGTGTAAACAGTCAGCTGGAAAAAATCAGATAGCAAAAAAAATCTGATTTGGCCTGCAGTGTAAACGTACTCTGAGTCAATGCAATTAATCACATACAGATTGTTGCCATGTATAAACACAGATTAATCATGCAAGTTATTTTGAGTGTACTTCCTCCACGGATGGTTACCTGAAAGGCGGCGTGTGTTGCTGCAAGGTCAGTGATCAGGTAAAATGCGTACGTCAGCGCAAAGATGAGTGATGAGACTGCGACCTCATCTTTGTTGTGGCGGTGTAGCGTGCAAGGACGGGGGTGGAAGAAGTGTCAAAAGATGGAGCTAAGTGTTTTAATGACATTCAGACTTTACTTAAATCAATAATGGAGCAGCATCTCTTCATCCGGAAACAACAACAACGCCGAAAATGTGTCCCGTGAAAAAACATCCGACCGGAACTTTAATAACTAAAGTTCCTCGGGTGAATAATGTAAACTCACTACACCGGTATGTTTTAGCGCTTTCATGGCGAGTTTACTGACAGATATAAGTAAGAACTTTACACTACTTTATGTTAGAAATGGCAACAGCGGAGGATGAATTTCCCATAACAAGAAGATAGAGAAACAGAAGAAGCTTACCGACTACAAAGGCAGACGCGCGCAACTTTTCAGGACTTATGCAGATTCCAAATACAGATCAGCAGGTACCAGAAGGTAAGAAAAGTTGCTTTTGCATAATATTGTGAAACAAAACGCCAAGTAATATGTCTTACCTTATACACACACCATAATAATACTCGTATGTTTAATGCACCGACAATCCTTCAAGCGGTGCGGCTTCATAGCTTACCAAAGTCGTATTAAAACATTTTGATAGATTTTTGAGCGCCGTGTGTAATGTTCTATATTTTTAATGGCACATTTAAAATGTTGGTGTTGTTTACTTGAGACCCATCATATTGCAGCCTACACTTATCTCTTATGTGTGACTGCCATCTACTGGTCACACTTATCATTACACCGTGTACCAAATAAAATAGCTTCGAGGCGGGTAAGCTCAACCAAACTTATTCCTTACATTAGGCGCACCGGGTTGTAAGGCGCACTGTCGAGTTTTGAGCGGATAAAAATTATTTTAAGTTGGCAACTTGTCCAGGGTGTACGCCGCCTTCCGCCCGATTGTAGCTGAGATAGGCTCCAGCACCCCCCGCGACCCTGAACGGGACAAGCGGTAGAAAATGCATGGATGGATGATCAAAATTGTGATCAATCTTATTTGAAAAATCGATCGTTTGAAGGCACTAAAAATGCACACAGAATGTTTGAGAGTGGAACAACAAGAGGAAGGACATACACTACCGTTCAAAAGTTTGGGGTCACCCAAACAATTTTGTGGAATAGCCTTCATTTCTAAGAACAAGAATAGACTGTCGCGTTTCAGATGAAAGTTCTCTTTTTCTGGCCATTTTGAGCGTTTAATTGACCCCACAAATGTGATGCTCCAGAAACTCAATCTGCTCAAAGGAAGGTCAGTTTTGTAGCTTCTGTAACGAGCTAAACTGTTTTCAGATGTGTGAACATGATTTCACAAGGGTTTTCTAATCATCAATTAGCCTTCTGAGCCAATGCGCAAACACATTGTACCATTAGAACACTGGAGTGATAGTTGCTGGAAATGGGCCTCTATACACCTATGTAGATATTGCACCAAAAACCAGACATTTGCAGCTAGAATAGTCATTTACCACATTAGCAATGTATAGAGTGTATTTCTTTAAAGTTAAGACTAGTTTAAAGTTATCTTCATTGAAAAATAAGGACATTTCAATGTGACCCCAGACTTTTGAACGGTAGTGTACGTGATGATACCATTGCGAGTAAAGACTTTGAAAGAGCAATGACCACATGAGACTCTAAAAAGACCAAAGTCATGTTTATATGCTGTCACATCATCCTATGCTAACCTGCTAATTAGCGAGCTCGCCAGCAAGTTGGCACCGGCAGAGAGTACGAGACGGTCAAACACAAATGTCGCCCTGTCAGAGACGGACGGTATTTTGGCGTTCTCCCTCAGAAGGCCCCTGTGTCTGCACCCCCCCCCCCCCCTACATGACTGAGAATCCACAGCTTGGGAATGTGGCATTCCTGAGGAGGTTGTTAACATTCCTCTAAACTTATTGAATCAGCACGGCACAGCTGGCTTTACTTGCCAAGACATGCAAGAAGGATCTATATTTCTTTCTTTTTTTCGCTAGTGTGTGTGGGTGTTTGTGTTGCATGGCGAGAAGGTGTCGCGGATGTGTGTGAAGAGCCAAACAGAGACTGAGTGTTTCAGTGGAAGTCGAATTAGTAGCAGCTCAGTGTATATAAAAGAATCTTTCATATCCTAAGTGCAGCCAGAATCTCTATATATCACACTGACGCCATGCTCCAAAATATCTCTGGACAGGAACTCTGGTCTCACTCACAAATTTGACAGCTATATAATTATTTTACAATTAGAACTGACTGACTTAAAGTAAAATGTTGAATATCAGGCAGGGCTGGACGATTATGTGATCGTAATCGTTGATCGCGGTTAATTTGAGTTCGATCACTGTGATCAGCTGTTAGCATATTTCCTCAATAAACCATGGCGAAAAAAGTCTGTTAGAAGTTATAGCAGTAGTAAACAGTAGGGAAGCAACGATGCTCGGTATGATCGTGCACGGAACAATCCACCTTTATTGACTGTGATCCTGTCACACCGCGGTGAGGAGAGTCTTGTCTTGGTTTTTTCTGTCTTGTGATTTGCATGTATTATTTTGAAAAGCATCTCCTCTTGTTTCAGATCACGGGCCCTTCCTCTTGTGTCACCAGTCTGACGTCATCCCTGACCCTTGATTGTTTCCACCTGTTTCCCATTACCCTCATGTTCCATATAAGCCCATCCCTCCCCTTGTTCTGTGCCAGATTGTCTCGATCCTTCGTGCCTGTCTTGCTTCCTAGTTCATGTTCTTGTCTTGCCTCGTCCCACGACCACGTCTGTTTATCCAGCGTTTTTCTAGCTGTAATTTTGAGTTAACCTTTTCCTCCTTCAGAGCGACCTTTGTTATTTAACCTTTTTCAACCGCAGTGGTGAGTTATGATTTTTCCTTAAGTATTTCCTTCCTCAAAGTTGAGTGATTTTTGTTTATATAAATGTTAGAATAATTGTGAGTGTAGTAAGTTTTGATAGTCCTTTATTTCTTCCTCCGTTTGGAGCGCTTTTTGTTAAAGTTTTTTTATAGCAGATTCGTTGCTAGTTATATTTGTCTTATTTTTGTCTATTCCTCCGTTGGAGTGATTTTTGGTTCTTTCCCTTTTTGGAAACGTTTTTTGATATAGTAATACCTCATAGTGATTGTAAATTTTCTGCTCTGGAGGTTAAGAGTTATTTTCAAAATAAAAGCCTTATTTAGAACCTCCCTGCTCTGCATCTGAGTCCCTTCATTCGCCCAAGCCTGACAGATCCTGTGTTTGATTGATTGATTGAGACTTTTATTAGTATATTGCACAGTACAGTACATATTCCGTACAACTGACCACTAAAGGGTAACACCCGAATAAGTTTTTCAACTTGTTTAAGTCGGGGTCCACGTTAATCAATTCATGGTAAATTCATGGTAATAATTCATGGTGTGTGTCTGTGAATGTGTGAAAGTGTGTCTGTGCGCGCAACCATCTCCTTTCACCGTCGCGAAAGTAGTTCATGTTGAATCGCGTTGTGCCTCGTCCCCTTACACAGCTGGAAGTGCAGCCCAGAAAAACTAAATAAAGAAATATGACTAACACCAGTACAGAAGTTGAAACAACATTTTGAAGGAGCAGACACTTTAGTTTCACTATCTGCTGCAGCTCACCAGTATTCCTGCCCCGAATGAGGACTTACAGGCACTCGGTATTGGTCCCGACTGGGAGAATCAACACAACCATTGATTTAATCAGAAAATACATTTTTATAACTAAATATTTTTAAATCAGATTTTTTGTTTATGTGTTTGCAAGGATTCCACTCACGTCTTCATATATGTTAAGACACCTCTTCTCATAACCATCGCACACTTCCGGCTTCACAATAATAGCATTACGCGTCACATCCGGTCTAACTACATAACAAAATGAAAAATCGTCTTACGATCATGCTTTGTCACGGGTGTTTGCCGTTTGGTAATGTAATCTGTGATATTTACATCTAAATAAATGTTTTCTGGCAGATTGAAATATTGTGTAAATTATTTTATAACCCGTTCTGATTGATTACAGAATGTTTAGCAGGCTGAATATTACATTTTCTTAATAATAGAGAAGGTTAAAACATTGCCATGCAGATATATGAATACCATTAATTTGTAATGTACATAACATAATGTACATAGTATCAGTATTTATTCAGGTAGAAATATCACAGATTACATGACCAAACATCTTTGACAATCGTAGATAATCCACATTTTGTGTTATTAATGAGTGAAACTGGTATCTAAACATGGAAGTGTAGCTCCTGCTCTGAATGCAAGTGCTCCTACAGCAGAAATACAAATTCTGCATTCCTACAAAACACAAAATCTGGCGAGTCATTCAAAGCATGTTCATGTACCTTTGGTGTTGAACTGTTTAAAAAAACATAATGCTTAAAAACATTTCGTCAAAGCAAACTAATCGTCCAGTCATGGTAAGAAAAACTTGAACATTCTTTGTCTCGGGTACACTTATCAATGAAAAATTATATCTAATCACGATTCATTGAAATGAATCGCGATGTGTATTTTAATCGTTTGACAGCCCCAATTAATATACATCAAATTTTGGAATGTCGTGATACCACAAAGCCATCATTATATTTCCTACAACTCAATGTATTCGAGGCTATTCTGTCTGCATCCTGAACTTTTACTGACGAACAAACATTTGGGCATGCCGATACAGAACATTACTGTCCTAAACATCGTATCTTGAGGGCATGGGGAGCTCTGGTCATATCGCCCATTAATCTGCTAATCATCTCACTATCGTTGCTGTTGGTCGCGTTGTCCGTACACCGGCGATAAAGTAATTGTTCGTCAGGCACACAGAGTTAAATCAGAATGTCAAGTCCAGAGGAAAAAGGCATTCTAGAACGCAGATAACAGATAAGCTGATGGCTGGCGGGAGATTAAAGTTTGCAACTTCACAAGCAGAATAACTCTGTGTCCTTTTAAGTTTTGGCACCTCTTTTCATTTCCAAGGCAAAATGTTCATAAGCGGTTCAAAAAATGGGCAACATTTGTACTTGAATGCTACAATTGTGTTCACATGTAGTGAAGGCCATTTTCATCGAGCAGCACGGAATTCACACACGTTTGACAATGGACAGAAAAAAGTTGAGAAAGGTACGATAACAACGAAAGATGCGCCAATCGATCGGACACCAATCAGTATCGAACAATTTATGTGAATTTCGGCCAAAACCTTTCAATGCCGATCACAAAAACTGATACCTTCTACTTTATTTATTTTTGGTTCCCCGTCTGACTAAGGTGGCTAGCAGCTATGTCCATACACTAAGTCTATGGACATCCCTTAAGTCAGGGATTTTCAAACTGTGGTATGTGTACTACTAGCGGTACGCCAAATAATCGCTTGATTATTTGAAGTTTTATTTTCCTATATTCAAACACATTGTTACTGTTCAAACTGGGTGAAATGTTACAAAATATTAAATATACCTGTTATACTTTGGTTTTGATGAATACTTACACCTATTATGTTATTGTATTCTAATGTTGGTCACGATGGTGGTACTTGGAGAGCCAAGTTCTTTCTGAGGTGGTACTTGGTGAAACAAGTTTGATAAACACTGCCCTCAGTTAATAATCCCCAACACTTTTGAGGCAAATAACCTTGTTGAATTAGGTCCTGACTCCTAACACTGAGCAGCTCAAACGTAACGTTGAAACAACATGCTTTTTAACAACGTTTAATCAATGTTGGGTTCTGACGATTCGACCATTGAATTTTGGTCATGTCCTAACCAATTTTCTACAACACAAATACAACGCTGAAACAACACGTTTTTCGACAACGTTTATTCAATGTCAGGTTGTGACGTTGATTTGACCTTTGAAATTTGGTCATTTCCCAAACAACAACGTGGATTCAAGGTTCGGCATCAACGTTGTCTCAATTTACAAATACAACTATTTTGCAACGTTGTTCCAAAGTCAGTTTTAAAGGACATGTAAGTATAGTCAACGTTGTATCAATATCTTGTACCTGCTGGGACATTTCTTCCAAGTATTATTATTGCTACAAACCGACTAAGAACAAGAAGAAGCAGATAAGAAGCTAATCGCTAAACTAGCTGCTAAGATAGCTTAAAACCCTAGAAATAAGTGCTTAGTAAACTTCAAGAAGTCTTGATTGAACCATGTTACAGAAACAGAAAGCAGCTAATAAAAGGAAATTAAAAATTAATGAGAGTCTAGAGAGAATCATATAACGGTGCTTTGTAAATGTGTAGCGGCCAGGCGTACACATAAGGGATGCATACTGTATATCAGTAGGGTCGATACCAAGGGTAGTATGACCCATACTAAAGTGACTTACTCAATGAATTAAATTTTACAAAATCATTATTTGTAGATTTTGATATGGTTTACAAATTCAAAGAATAAGTCCCAGCAAGAAACAAATTATTTAAATGAGGAGGTATTTGCTTTTGTCTAGTTATTGTGTGCTATTGACTTGGTTTTGCTCAAATTGTATGTAAGAGTATAAAGAGTATAATGATATAGTTAAAATATTGTGTTGATACGATTACATTGCTGTCTTGTGTTTTTTTCTGTTTATAATTGTGTTTAAAATGTGCAGTTATTACAATTGATCGGTATCGGCCGCTCTCACTCATGGATGATCGGAATCGATAGTATAAAACCCTGATCAGAACACCTCTAAAAAGAACTGATCTTTATCGTAGACGTTTTTCCAATATACCGTTGAAGCAGTGGAATATAGATTTATGAACCCATCACTGTATAAACTTTTCGATTTACGAACCACAGACCGAATAAAAATATTCTTTGTTGCATGAATCTTTTTTTCAGTGTTCAAACGTTTCATCCAACCATTGGGTGCCTCACAGAGCAGCCATGTTGTGCTCGGCAGCACATTCATCGTGAGCGCTCGAGCATACAGTATATATATCTGCAGTGTTTTATTCAGTCAACACAGTACCGTTGTTGTTAGTGCTACTTTGTGTGCTTGTTAAGTGTTTTCTAGCCTTTTTACAGCATATTGTACAAAAAAGGGCATTATCTGTTAAAAAGGCAGATCAGTAAGAACCGTCACTTCAATAACTAGAATGGAACGGGGAAGTAACAACACATGCCTTTTCACAACAAAGCTAATCTTTTAATAACAAGCAAGCAGTGAAGGCCATTTTCATCAAGCAGCACAGAATTCACAGACGTTTGACAATGGACAGAAAAAAGTTGACAAAGGTACGATAACAACTAAAGATGCGCCAATCAATCACACACCAATCAGTATTGAACTATTTATATTTTGCCAATATACCGCTGAAGCAGTGATATACACGCTTGTTAAGTGTTTTCTAGCCTTTTCACAGCATTTTGTACAAAAAAGGGCATTATCTGTTAAAAGGTCACTTCAATAACTAGAATGGAACAGGAAGTAACAACACATGCCTTTTCATAACAAAGCTAATCTTTTAATAACAAGCAAGCAGGTTATTGTGCATCGGCCTGGTGTGGTGTGGTGTGACGTAGCTGAAACAGCTACTGTAATCTGCTCAGCGCGTGGTAAAACACAAGACGGATCAGTATTTACCATTCCAAATGGGCAACTAAACCCAACTGCATCGCTTGGTTGAACGTGACTATTTTCTCTCATGGTCAGCGGCCTCATGTATGAAGCTCGCGTACACACAAAATCCTGCCTTTCGCCCGTTTTCACGGTAAAAGTTGAGCTGTATCAAGAGTGAAAAGAGCGTGGCAATGTGGGCTGGTTCACGCCAATTTCATCCTTCACATATGCACATTTCAACAGGCCGTGGATACTTTGGCGACACACAGGTGGCCATTTGATTTTATCAATGAAGGACACAAAATTAAACTTTTTGCCAATGAATTTAATGCTTCATGTTCATACTAATATTTGTGAGGACATCTATTAATTTATGTAGGATATCATTTTGCCACCTATTGCTGTCACAGTGTGCACATGTGCTTGGCTAGTCAGGTGAACAGTAGCCGCCGGTGGTTGTATGTAAATATATATATATATATATATATATATATATATATATAATTATATATATATATATATATATATATATATATATATATATATATATATATATATATATATATATATATATATATATATAAATAAATGTATCACATTTATATAATATATTGATATCTGTATATATATGTAAACATGTATAACGTTTATGCTATATATGTGTGTGTGTGTGTGTGTATGTGTATATATATATATATATATATATATATATATATATATATATATAAAAATATATATATATATATATATATATATATATAAATATATATACTATCTATCTAACTATATCTCTATCTATATATATCTCTCTATATATACTATATATATATATATATATATATACATACTAGGGTTGTACCGTTATTAGTATAGTACCTCGATACTAATTAATCATATTCGGTACTATACCGCCTCTGAAAAATACCGGTCCGCTACACCCCACACCCGTAATGATCCTGTAACGACTTGGTATCGGATTGATACCCAAATTTGTGGTATCATCCAAAACTAATGTAAAGTATCAAAAACCAGAAGAATAAGTGATTATTACATTTTAACAGAAGTGTAGATAGAACATGTTAAAAGAGAAAGTAGGCAGATATTAACAGTAAATAAAAAAGTAGATTAATAATTACTTTTCTACCACTTGTCCTTAATAATTTTGACAAAATAATAGAATGGAAAATGACACAATATGTTACTGCTTACGTCAGCAGCTAAATTAGGAGCCTTTGTTTGCTTACTCACTAATAAAAGACAAGTTGTCTCGTATGTTCACTATTTTATTTAAGGACAAACGTGCAATAAGAAACATATGTTTAATGTACCGTAAGATTTTTTTGTTAAAATAAAGCCAATAATGCAATTTTTTTGTGGTCCCCATTATTTAGAAAAGTACCGAAAAGTACCGAAAAGTATCAAAATAATTTTGGTACCAGTACCAAAATATTGGTATCGGGACAACACTAATACATATATATATATATATATATATATATATATATATATATATATATATATATATATATATATATATATATATATATATATATATATAATGTATAAATCTATATATACAGTATATATATATATATATATATATATATATTAGGGCTGCAACTAACGATTAATTTGATAATCGATTAATCTAAGTAATAATCAACCGAGTAATCGATTAATAATCGGATAAAAGAGACAAACAACATTTCTATCCTTTCCAGTATTTTATTGAAAAAAAACAGCATGCTGGCACCATACTTATTTTGATTATTGTTTCTCAGCTGTTTGTATATGTTGCAGTTTATAAATAAAGGTTTATAAATAAAGGTTTATAAAAAAAAATTTAAAAAAATAAAAAATTGCCTCTGCGCATGCGCATAGCATAGATCCAACGAATCGATGACTAAAGTAATCGCCAACTATTTTTATAATCGATTTAATCGATTAGTTGTTGCAGCCCTAATATGTATATATGTATAGTTACTTTACAGGCTTTCGGCCCTCGGCCAAATTATTTCAGCCCGATGCGGCCCTTTGAGTCAAAAAGTTTGGACACACCTGCATTAGTGCTTTCTTGCATACAATGTCTTCTGCATTTCCAAAGTACGTCTATGTTTATTGGGAAATCCACGCAACTCTTAAAACAGCAGGCCCCAGGACTGTGGCATTAGGCACAAAGCGTGTGCATGACGCGGAGGTTGGTGGACAGTTCAAACAGGACTAGATTGTCTTGGACTGCAGAGCTGGCGTGGTTGCAAATGTGCAAACGAGCTCAGTGTCTCGTTGGATGTGAAGTGGATTGCTTTAACAGCAGCGAGCCAAGCAAGGGAATGAGAGGTGGCCTTTCATCCATGCTAGCTGTTAGCTTTGGCAGGGTGACAGCAGTCCTCAGCCAGCCTTCCTTTCTGTTTGCAAACTGGGACTGAAGGCTTGAAGGGAACTGAGTGGAGGTGGAGGAGATGAAGGAAGCATAAGAGAGAATATAAAACAGCCTGTGAGGATAATAAATGGTGTCACTGCGTACTGTTGCATATAAAAGTCAGCGGGGAGAGCAGAGCTGTGGTTGTTTCTTAAGCTTTCGCCCTTTCTCCTATTTCGGGGGTAGAAATGTCCGGAGGTGGAGGCAGATGGGGCAGGTAGTGACTCAGACAGGACGGCGCACCTGCCAACAGATGTCCAGTTCGAGTGCTGCGTTTGCAAACAGATGGGAGAGATTACTGTGGTGTGGCCGGTGGTAGTGGTAACCACGGCAACATGGCCGGGTATTCTCCACAATGCTGGAAAGAGCGGTGAGCTCAGAGGCTGCGAGTGGATGTTGGGATTCACACCAGGAAGAGAGGACTATCAAGGCCAGCAATGTTCGCCTTTCACCTAGGCGACATATCAATATTTGTCTTCCATCGTGGCAATGACAGCCAACTGCTACACATGACTACGTGCTCCAGCCCGGGGCTCCAACCTCCCAATGGGAGTCCAGATCACTCGGCATCGAGCTGTCAACTTCGTTGTCTGTAAATCTTGTTACAATGTCGGATTATCGTGTTAAACAATGCCAAAGCATCAAATCATAAGGTCCATGCATTTGGGCGTGAGCCTTTGCACGCAGTTTTGGATGCCTCTGCCCTGCGGCTTTCGGAGTATTTTTTTCAACACTGGTGACACATTGATGGGCGTACTTATGTGGGCATTATTGGACATACTGTGTCGGAAAGCCTCCTCCCTACTCTGCTCAGCCCAGACTGAAACTCCCGCACTGCAAAAAGTCAGTGTTCAAAAACAAGAAAAAAAATACAAAAATTAGGGGTATTTTACTCAAACTAAGCAAAATTATCTGCCAATAGAACAAGAAAAATTTGGCTTGTCAAGACTTTCCAAAACAAGTCAAATTAGCTGACCTCAATGAACCCAAAAATACCTTAAAATAAGTATATTCTCACTAATAACAAGTGCACTTTTCTTGGTACAAAAAAAAAAAAAAGACCTTTTTGCTCAATATGTTGAAATATATTCTTAAATGAAGTAAATGCTAGTGCCATTATCTTGACATAATGATATGTGCTTGGCATTACATTTCTTGGAACCAGCAAACTTACACTAAAAACTAATTTATTGTTCTTATTGGAAAGGCAACAAGGCAACCGCTTGTTACTCTCGGGGTCTCCTAGCCGCTCAGGCAAATCATATGGTTTGAAAATGCATTTTTCCATCGATAACATGACATCATCGCGCCAAGTGCGTGCTCTTTCATTCAATTAGTGCGCGAGGAATATATGTGTATATATATATATATATATATATATACAGCCCGGCCCCCAGCCACATTTTTTTTATTGTAATTTTGAAGAATTTATCTGAATGTGCATGAACTATTTCTGTGCAAAATAGTTTGAAATGTTAAATGTTTTAAATATAATATAAATATTAATCAGTTTACTGTACTGTGCCAACTGTACTACTATATGAGTACATATTTTCTATTGTTTCATTAAAAATAAAACAGCAAAGTCCATTTGGCTGTCATCTGTTTTAATTATGAGACACAATTGTGTCAAAGTCATGATTTTTTTGTTCATGCTTGAAATAAGAAATTGTTACTTTAAAAAAGTAGTTTTATACTTGTGAGTGTTGATGACACAGCTTTGCAACAGTTGATATTCTAGTTTCAAGCATGTTTTACTCAATATAGGTCATCAAATCTCAGCAACAAGCTGTAATATCTTGCTGAGATCATTTAGGACCAAAACACTTAAAACAAGTAAAAGACTCTAACATAAAATCTGCTTAGTGAGAAGAACTATCTTATCAGACAGAAAATAAGCAAATATCACCCTTATTTGAGATATTTAATCTTACTTAGATTTCAGTGTTTGCAGGGCGTATGTTCCTTCTTGTTTCATTCTCTCCCGCCTGCACTGCAAAAACTGAAATCTAAGTAAGATTAAATATCTCAAATAAGGGTGATATTTGCTTATTTTCTGTCTGATAAGAGCATTCTTCTCACTCTTTTACTTGTTTTAAGGGTTTTGGTCCTAAATGATTTCAGTAAGATATTACAGCTTGTTGCTGAGATTTTATGACCTATATTGAGTAAAACATGCTTGAAACTAGAATATCAACTGTTGCAAAGCTGTGTCATCAACACTCACAAGTATAAAACTACTTTTTTAAAGTAATAATTTCTTACTTCAAGCATGAAAAAAAATCGAGCGCATATCATTATGTCAAGATAATGGCACTAGCATTTACTTAATTTAAGAATATTTTTCAACATATTGAGCAAAAAGGTCACTTTTTTTTCTACCAAGAAAAATGCACTTGTTATTAGTGAGAATATACTTATTTTAAGGTATTTTTGGGTTCATTGAGGTTAGCTAATTTTACTTGTTTTGGAAAGTCTTGACAAGCCAAATTTTCTTGTTCTATTGGCAGATCATTTTGCTTAGTTCAAATAAAATACCCCTAATTTTTGTATTTTTTAAAATTATTTTTGCAGTGTGCTCAATTGTTTATAAAGTATGAAATAATAATAATATTTGTCCACGACATTTGGGCCACTACGAAATTGGGGTAGCAGCGGAAAAAAGCGCCTCATTAGGACTTGGCTTGAGTGATAAGATTAATTTCTATCTCACTATAATATTTACCAAGAATACAGTAAATGCTGAAGCTACATATGGAGGAAACTCAAGAGAAAGTAGGATGAAGTATTATTTTCATCTAATCTTGAAATGTGCGTAATAACGCCCACATGCAACATGCAGTGACATAAATGCTGCTGAAAGCAGCTATTTTATGAACTCTGAATCGATAAGTGGGCAGGTGTACCTAATGTTGTGACAGGGAGTCTATATACCGCATTTTCCGGACTATAAGCCTCTACTTTTCCCCCACGTTTTGAGTCCTGCGGCTTACAAAGCGGTGCGGCTAATTTTCTGATTTTTCTTTGCTAATGCTCACAATGTTTTGTATTCAACAAATAGTTTTCATAGAACAAAGACACCCATCCATCCATTTTCTACCGCTTGTCCCTCCAGGGGTCGCGGGGGGTGCTGGAGCCTATCTCAGCTGCATTCGGGCGGAAGGCGGGGTACACCCTGGACAAGTCGCCACCTCATCGCAGGGCCAACACAGATAGACAGACAACATTCACACTCACATTCACACACTAGGGCCAATTTAGGCTGATCAAACAAAACAGAAGTCATTGTCATGGACCCACTAGCTGCGGAAGCTAGCTCTCCAATCAGCTAAACAGACTCAATAATTCCACGGTGACATTTTGGTGAATTTACGAAACTAAAACAATACAAAAAGAATAGCATTGTAAGTTAATAATACTAATAGAGACACTTGTAAACGTGTTAGCATATTAGCTAATGCTAACAACGCTAGCCTGATTACATTACGATAGCACGTACAAATATGCATGAAAACACCCCTACAGACATCACACATGGGACGGTTTAGTGAGTATAAACAGTTTTGGTTATATTGCAAAACTTACAAACATTGCTTGGAGTGATGAAGAATTCTTACAAGTAGAAACACTATAGACCAGACTTGTTTCACCAAGTTCCACCTCAGAAAACACTTGGCTCTCCAAGTACCACCATAATGACCAACATTAAAATACAGTAGCGTTGTAGGACTAAGTATTCAATAAAACAAAGCAGGGGCTTAATTTAACAAGTACCGTATTTTTCGGACTATAAGTCGCAGTTTTTTTCATAGTTTGGAGTTATACTCAGGAGCCACTTATGTGTGAAATTATTAACACATTACCGTAAAATATCAAATAATATTATTTAGCTCATTCACGTAAGAGACTAGACGTATAAGATTTCATGGGATTTAGCGATTAGGAGTGACAGATTGTTTGGTAAACATATAGCATGTTCTATATCAGTGGTTCTTAACCTGGGTTCGATCGAACTCTAGGGGTTTGGTGAGTCGGGCTCAGGGGTTCAAAACACACCGGACTCATCGTGTAAATAAAAACTTCTCCCTATCGGCGTATTACGGATGCGGCAACAGCAGAAGTCACACTGATTTGCAGGTGTGTAATTTGTTGTGAGTTTATGCACTGTGTTGGTTTTGTTCTTTGAACAAGGTGATGTTCATGCACGGTTCATTTTGTGCACCAGTAAAAAAAACATGGTAACACTTTAGTACGGGGAACATATTCACCATTAATTAGGTGCTTATTAACATGCAAATTGGTAACATATTGGCTCTTAACTAGTCATTATTAAGTACTTATTAATGCCTTATTCGGCATGGCCTTATTATAACCCTAACCCTCTAACCCTGGCCCTAACCCTCTAAGCCTAACCCTAACCCTCACCAAATAACTCTAAATTAAGTCTTTGTTACTTAGAATATGTTCCCCATACTAAAGTGTTACCAAAAACATATAACTTTGTCTTGAATTTGAAAAAAAAAAAAACATTTTATTTTTCACTAAAGAAGGGTTCGGTGAATGCGCATATGAAACTGGTGGGGTTCGATACCTCCAACAAGGTTAAGAACCACTGTTCTAAATGTTATAGTTATTTGAATGACTCTTACCATAATATGTTACGTTAACATACCAGGCACGTTCTCAGTTGGTTATTTATGCGTCATATAACATACATTCAGCCTGTTGTTCACTATTCTTTATTTATTTTAAATTGCCTTTCAAATGTCTATTCTTGGTGTTGGGTTTTATCAAATAAATTTCCCCAAAAAATGCGACTTATACTCCAGTGCGACTTATATATGTTTTTTTCCTTCTTTATTATGCATTTTCGGCCGGTGCGACTTATACTCCGGAGCGACTTATACTCCGAAAAATACGGTATATTAAATACATTACACATTTTTGAACAGTAACACTGTGTTTAAATAAAGGTACTTTAATCAAGTAATTATTTGGCGTACCACTAGATGGAGCCCACGTACCACCAGTTTGAGAATAACTGATCTCGACCAGAAGGCAGTTTTAAATCTAGATTAAAATCACAGGTCCACTTTAAGGTGTTCGGGAGTGAGGTTGACTTTGCATCGTGAATATTTCAGTTAGAAGACAATAAACAGCCAATTGCCTTGTCCTGACCTAAACGATACTCTTAAAAGGGTGAGCATGACACATTTCATGGTAGGACAGAGTGACCTCACTGAAAAACACTGACGTGCACCATTGCCTCACCCATTAAAAGTGTGTGATTGTGATGCACTAAAGTGTCCAAATGGGAAGAAGACATGGGGTCACTGTCTAGGCTAGAAACCTCTAAGTAATGACTGGGCGTCCTGCTCCACATGCTTAACCATAGCTACACTTTATTTTGAGGAAATGAATGTCATCGCGACAATATGATGGGAATGATCTCATCTGGAAGACATACTGTCATCGCTTGTTGACAAGGGGCGCACAGCAGAATGAATGAATGTGAGTCATAACTTTTACATGAATAAAGTAGTTGGGTCTATGGATGGGTGATTTGGCCTGGAATGTATATTGTGATACATATCGCAGCCTCCTGCTATAACAATATACATCACAATTTGGTATGTGAACGATAATAGAGAATAGAAATGCTCTTAATTTGGCTGTTGACTCATTGGGTCATTTCCAGTTGTATTATCTGTATATCTACGTTTAGTTCCAACAGATGTGATATGCTTTGAAATGCATCATGTGATCGCCCGGCCCATCTGTCAAATTTCAAAAGCAAACGTGGCCCCTGAGCCAATAAGTTTACCCAACCCTGATCTAGCCACTTAACACACTGGTACAATACCGGTACTTCATATCGCTACTGTCCATATTTGTAAAAATTTGACCTCCATTTTCAACATCCAAGAGCTATAGCATATCCTCCAATTGTGTGTAGTAGTGTTGTCCCGATACCAATATCTTGGTACCGGTACCAAAATTATTTTGATACTTTTCTGTACTATTCGGTACTTTTCTAAATAAAGGGGACCACAAAAAATTGCATTATTGTCTTTATTTTAACAACAAATCTTACGGTACATTAAACATATGTTTCTTATTGCACGTTTCTCCTTAAATAAAATAGTGAACATACAAGACAACTTGTCTTTTAGTAGTAAGTAAGCAAACAAAGGCTCCTAATTTAGTCTGCTGACATATGCAGTAACATATTGTGTCATTTGCCATTCTATTATTTTGTCAACATTATTAAGGACAAGTGGTAGAAAATGAATTAGTATTCATAGCCCTTCTTAAAGTTATAAATGACATCCGTCTAAACACAGACTCTGGCAAAACTTCAGTATTAATGCTTTTGGACCTCAGTGCTGCATTCGACACTGTCGACCACTCAATACTTTTGGACAGGTTGGAAAACTGGGTGGGGATCTCAGGCACAGTTTTAAGCAGTTCCTGAAAAGTACAAAATAAATGGAATCTCCATAGCGCCTGTGAGTGTGTGAATTAGTGACAGACTGTGAGAGTGTGCTAGTACAGGCTGTGCTAGTGACTTTCACTTCATGTCCACATTTGAACTGAAGGAAGTTCGAGGTCATGTCGCTGATGTCTCATCACTTTCGGCTTCGACATTGCAACGCAATGCAAAGTGTGTGTTTTTGCACATCTACGCGTGTCAGTGCTGCTAACACCGTGTCCGCCGTCTTTACCACGGGACCCTGGAGTGGCCAGGCAGGGTGGGAAAGTACATGGAGGAAATAAATGGAACCTTTGTATTGATTAGGAAAACAATTGGATTATGGGTGTTGTAATAGTATTATAGAATTAGTATTAAGGAGATTATACGGGTGCATGTGCTTTTACCTTATATCCAGCATGGGTCCGGCTCTTTGTAAGCGGTGTGGTGGAGCAAAGTTCAATGGCCTCGGGCTCATGGAAGATCACCGTGGGCAACGGCTCCTTCCTTAGCGTCAGCACATTCAGCTTGGTCTTCAGCATGCTCTGAAAGTGCTGAAGCAGAAAGACGATAAAGATTAGACTTTTATCAAACCTTCATTAAATATCAAACGGCTGCTTTTGCTTAAAAATGGAACCTTAATAATACCAGCACAGAACAAAATACAAGGGAATTAGGAACGGAAAGGTGTCTACTCCTTGAACTTACGTAAATTGTCTCTAATGGCAAAGGTTTAACCTCTGGAATAGATTCCTTTACTTAACGGGGAACTTAATTCAAAATCCCAAACAACCAAAGATTAGACTGCCTTCTGGGAAAAAAAGTGGAGGCCCATGGAGACAGAACTAGGCCAAGAACTGGGGATGAATGTTACAACAGAAAGCTGCACTCGCCGTCAAAACATGAAAAGCACACTGGAAAAACTCACAATCTCACCAAGTATACACTACCGTTCAAAAGTTTGGGGTCACATTGAAATATCCTTATTTTTGAAGGAAAAGCACTGTACTTTTCATTGAAGATAACTTTAAACTAGTCTTAACTTTAAAGAAATACACTCTATACATTGCTAATGTGGTAAATGACTATTCTAGCTGCAAATGTCTGGTTTTTGGTGCAATATCTACATAGGTGTATAGAGGCCCATTTCCAGCAACTATCACTCCAGTGTTCTAATGGTACAATGTGTTTGCTCATTGGCTCAGAAGGCTAATTGATGATTAGAAAACCCTTGTTCAATCATGTTCACACTTCTGAAAACAGTTTAGCTCATTACAGAAGCTACAAAACTGACCTTCCTTTGAGCAGATTGAGTTTCTGGAGCATCACATTTGTGGGGTCAATTAAACGCTCAAAATGGCCAGAAAAAGAGAACTTTCATCTGAAACTCGACAGTCTATTCTTGTTCTTAGAAATTAAGGCTATTCCACAAAATTGTTTGGGTGACCCCAAACTTTTGAACAGTAGTGTACATTTCTCATTTTTAGTCAAAATATCTAAACAAACTTACTCCCCTGAAAAGCCATTTTTTCAGTCATACATAAGAACTTGTTTTTAGGCAATAGCTCTTTTCAGGGAAAAAAATACTACTTGTGACTTGTCCAGGGTGTACCCCGCCTTCCGCCCGAATGCAGCTGAGATAGGCTCCAGCACCCCCCCGCGACCCCGAAAGGGACAAGCGGTAGGAAATGCATGGATGGATAGATGGATGGATGCTCCACCCACACAGACAATGAGACTGGATGACTGACAAGATGTTTCACTGCGATTATTTAGTTTCTGAAACCCATGCAGTGAGTGAACCCTCTTGCAGCCTGTTTGGAAGCGACAGACAAACAAAACGAACATGCATTTTCTCTTTCTATGCCACATCAATGAGGAATGCGCTCCCAACAGGTGTAAAAGAAAGGGCATCTCTATCCTCCTTCAAAACCGCAATAAAAGTTCCCCTCCAGGCAGCTACAACCCTAAACTAACACCCTCCCCGGATTGCTAATAATCAAATGTAAACAATCAAATGCAGATACTTTCTCTTATGCCTTCTGATCTCTCTCTCTCTCTCTCTCTCTCTCTCTCTCTCTCTCTCTCTCTCTCATCTCTCTCTCTCTCTCTCTCTCTATGTCCACTACCTGCTGTCCATATCCTACAATAATGTAAATAATTCAATGTGATTATCTTGTGTGATGACTGTATTATGATGATAGTATATATCTGATAGTATATATCTGTATCATGAATCAATTTAAGTGGACCCCGACTTAAACAAGTTGAAAAACTTATTCGGGTGTTACCATTTAGTGGTCAATTGTACGGAATATGTACTTCACTGTGCAACCTACTAATAAAAGTCTCAATCAATCAATCAAACAATGCACAGACTTGACAATTTTATTTAGTTGTTGCTTCGCTGGGGTTTGTCTGTTTGTTTGTTAGCAACATAGCTCAAAAAGTTATATGTGGATGTTGATTCAAATTTCAGGAAATGTCAAAAATAGGAGAATAAACAAGTTATAACATTTTCGGGGTGATCCAGAACACCACCTGGATTTTTTTTTTTTTTAAAGATTATGCTGAAATGCGGTTCCATCGACACTTCTTAAACGTTACTAAGCTCTTATTTCTTGTTTTCTTATGCTAGTTTAGTGGTTAGCTTAGCTATTAGCGTGCCTGCTCCTGATCCAAAACACCGCCTGGATTTAGGATTTTTTTTTACGATTCTTTACTATTGGGAGATGAGACCTGATCTGCTTTTCTAGGTTGCATTTTTTTATTCTCATAGCCAGACCTGTGTGTTTATTTCATTACCTTAAGGTTTCGGCAACAACTGTTGTCTTCCTTAGAGGTTGTCACGTGATGCTTAACTAGGTTGTCATTTATCCATCCATCCATTTTCTACCGCTTGTCCCTTTTGGGGCTGCGGGGGGTGCTGGAGCCTATCTCAGCTGCATTCGGTTGTCATTTAATCGAGATATAATGTCTAATTGAACAGTTACGAAAATATTAAAGGGGAATTGCACTTTTTGGGGGGAATTTTGCCAATCGTTCACAATCATTATGAGACAAGAAGACAAAAGGTTGGGTTTTTTTGCATTTTAACATGTAAAAATCGTCTCGTTCTTGGTAGCTAGCAATGCGGTAAATGGGAGCAATCAATTCCAACTCTTTATCACTTTAAAAATGCATTCAAAAACCGTCAATGATACTTCATTAGCGTTCCGTAACCTGTATAATAACCAAGCTGTAGCAACATTGTTATTGTAATAGCGAACACTGGGGATTTTTTTTTCTAGCGTAGCAACACATCGGCGTGCTTCGGTATTAGCCGTAAAAGCTTGTTACGAAAAGAGATAAGCTAGCTTCTACGACAACACGAAACACCTTTGAGTTTGTAATGCACAACACTGCGATAGGACAAAAATCTGTACTGACTGAAAAACATTAACAATCATACTACAGTATCTGTAAAGTATTAGTCCACATTTCATGTTTTGTTTGTACACAGCTAGCCAGACAGCATATGCTGTCGGTCATGATACACGCATGACGTGCTGCATGTATCATGATCGATATAAAGTGTAACTTATTCCTTGTCTGTTTGATCCAGCTGGTCAGGGACGTTTTTGCCGGTTAATTACGGGTAAGCACGCCATTTATGTCGAAATAGCTTAGCTCCAAATTCCACATTTTGCAGCTTTGATTCACTTTCACCTCACTCTCTCGGCTTCCGTCTGCTCCAACGTCTCACGTTCTTCTTCGTGCTCGCTTCTAGAAGCAGTAGCAGTACATTCAGATTCAGAAATAGTTTTTTATGATTGATTGAAACTTTTATTAGTAGATTGCACAGTACAGTACATATTCCGTACAATTGGCCACTAAATGGTAACACCCGAATACGTTTTTCAACTTGTTTAAGTCGGGGTCCACGTTAATCAATTCATGGTAAAGAGAAGGTTGTGAATCCTCACTTATCCAAAAATAGTCGTCTTTGTTGTTTGTTACTGAATCCGCCATGATTAGAACACACTCGTGTTTGAATCCGGAAGTAAGAACACATGTTGTTACCGGAAGTCGGAAGTGCGCTGCTATGGAACTGAAAATAAATGCGAGGAAGAATTACTTACGGCAATGATTAAACTGACCAAAATACGTTTAATATTGTACGTATCATATATTGTTATGAACGTGTCTGTTACTACATTATAAATATACTTGCTGTGTATATAAAACGTTGATGGAGGGTTTAAAGTTGTTTCAGAGGGCTTTGAAGGCTACAACGGTTACTCCCATTAGACACATCTTCCAAGCCTTTTTTTTATAATCTTTAAGATGATAAATACATTTTATACATTTTCATTTCTATTTACTGTTTTAATTGTTTTTTCCCTTTAAAATTGTTTTTATTCATATTCATATTTATCTTTATATTGTTTTTATATTGGTTCTATATTTATTTATTTTTTGTTTTTATTCAGTCATTGGTGGAGCTAAGGATGATATTTGATTATTGTTTTTAATATTGTTTTTAATACTATTTTTAATATTGATGTGCAGCACTTTGGAAACATTTTTGTTGTGTAAATGTGCTATATAAATAAAGTGGATTGGATTGATTGGATTAAGATAAAAAAAATTAAAAAAGACGTGTGTTTTTGTCTCTCATAATGATTGTGAACAATAGGCAAAACTCCCCCAAAAAAGTGCAGTTGCCCTTTAAATTAATTTACTTTTTGGAATTAAAGTCAACCTTTTGGAGACCCCGGATTCAACCGATGTTTAAAAAAAATAGTTGTTGATCGGCCAGACGCGCATGTAACTTATGCAACATAGGAACTTAACCAAATCCATCTGTATTGTCTGCCAAGGTCTGTACACTCATTTTAAACCAAATGTAAATATCTACACATACCTCAATCCAATCACTTATGGATGCATTTAAATGTGTGACAAGTCGTCTGACGTTGCTCGGTAGGAAAGATCCAAGTGCAAGTGGACTTGAAGATGAACGTGGTCATAGGAAACCAGGAGTTTGATAAACCTTTGAGTTCATCACTGACTGTTATTTCAGTTTTTCGCTCTGAGGACTTGAAGGCAACACCACCTTAGCAGGCTGTCAGTAAAACGTCGGAGGGAATCATTTAATAAGAAAAGCTTTCACAAGGGAACTAAGATAGCAGGCCAAGAAACTGTTTTCAATCCCACTTGAAAGGTTTTGTGTATTTCCTCCTTAATATCTACAGTATGTAGACATAAATTGACATGCTGAGCAAATCAATGGGGTTGGTTTAGAGCGAGCCAACTGTCGGCTGTCTGCCAATGTCGAGTACAACTGTGAGAGTCTTTGGCTGCAGGTTTTGTGGTCTGTAGGCACTGGTCAGTTGAACATGTAGAAACAATAACACTGACCCTACATCACTGCACCACAAGAGTTATGTCTCTATGTCATTGGGTGCTCTAAGGATAAGGGTTAGGATGGTTTGAGATCTGGTCTCAACAGTCAGAATCTATAATCAATTATTGATGAAATGCCATTAACTTTGGTAGGAGACATATGTCAAGAACATCATGAATGTTGAATAGGTTAAGAAGTGAAGTGAATGAGATTTATATAGCGCTTTTTCGCTAGAAACTCTAAGCGCTTTACATAGTGGAACCCATTATCTACATATTTAAAGGCCTCCTGAAATGAAATGTTTTTATTTAAACGGGGATAGCAGATCCATTCTATGTGTCATACTTGATCATTTCGCGATATTGCCATATTTTTGATGAAAGGATTTAGTAGAGAACAACGACAATAAAGGTCGCAACTTTTGGTCGCTGATAAAAAAAAGCCTTGCCTGTACCGGAAGTAGCGTGACGTCACCAGAGGAAGGACTCCTCATATTCTACCATTGTTTTCAATGGAGCGAGAGAGATTCGGACCGATAAAGCGACGATTACCCCATTAATTTGAGCGAGGATGAAAGATTCGTGGATGAGGAAAGTGAGAGTGAAGGACTAGAGCGGCAGTGCAGGACGTATCTTTTTCCGCTCTGACCGTAACTTAGGTACAAGCTGGTTCATTGGATTCCACACTTTCTCCTTTTTCTATTGTGGATCACGAATTTGTATTTTAAACCACCTCGGATACTATATCCTCTTGAAAATGAGAGTCGAGAACGCGAAATGGACATTCACAGTGACTTTTATCTCCATGACAATACATCGGCGAAGCTCTTTAGCTACTGAGCTAACGTGATAGCATCTGGCTCAAATGCAGATAGAAACAAAATAAATAAATCCCTGACTGGAAGGATCAACAATACTATTAAACCATGGACATGTAAATACACGGTTAATAATTCTCAGCCTGGCAAAGCTTAACAATGCTGTTGCTAACGACGCCATTGAAGCTAACTTAGCAACCGGACCTCACAGAGCTATGATAAAAACATTAGCGCTCCACCTACGCCAGCCAGCCCTCATCTGCTCATCAACACCCGTGCTCACCTGCGTTCCAGCGATCGACGGCGCGACAAAGGACTTCACCCGATCATCCATGCGGTTGCCGGCTAGCGCGTCTGCTATCCAAGTAAGTCCTCCTGGTTGTGTTGCTACAGCCAGCCGCTAATACACCGATCCCACCTACAACATTCTTCTTTGCAGTCTCCATTGTTCATTAAACAAATTGCAAAAGATTCACCAACATGTCCAGAATACTGTGGAATTTTGAAATGAAAACAGAGATTTTTTGTATTGGTTTCAATGGGGTACCAATACTTCCGTTTATCTATTGACGTCACGCGCATACGTCATCATACATAGACGTTTTCAACCGGAAGTTTAGCGGGAAATTTAAAATTGCACTTTATAAGTTAACCCGGCTGTATTGGCATGTGTTGCAATGTTAAGATTTCATCATTGATATATAAACTATCAGACTGCGTGGTCGGTAGTAGTGGGTTTCAGTAGGCCTTTAAGATACATTCAAACCAGCGTGGGCGGCACTGGGAGCAGGTGGGTGGAGTGTCTTGCCCAAGGAGCAGTGACTAGGACGGCGGAAGCGGGAATCGAACCTGGAACCCCAAAATTTCTGGCACGGCCGCTCTACCAACGGAGCCACGCTTCCCCCAAGGAACAGATAGTTAAGAATAGGGACATTTCATCAGAGTGTTATGCTGCTGATGTCACGTGGGGGTCGCATCTTTATACGGGATCGTTACTGCAGATGCAACACGGACACTCCGGACGAAAACATGAAGGTAAGATATGATTTATTAATCATACATAATACACCGTACCAAAAAGACAGAAACAAACAAAAGAAAAGCGTGCCGAACGCACGGGAAGCTAAGGCAACAGCTTAGCACAGGAATCGAGAACATGAATAAACCAACGTAACAATTACATACCGAAAATAAGGAAGCCAGACCGAGTGTGGCGAGCAACGTGAATAAATAGCTCTCTGATTAGTGCTCAACAGCAGCAGGTGAACGTGCCGAACACTAATCAGAGGCAGGTGAAACCAATTTGTACCCATGGTGATCAAAACAAACCCCCGAAGTGCACAAAACAACTAAGGAAGTCCAAAACTAACAGAACATAACTAAATTAAGCATGATCCGACCACGGATCATGACAGCTGATTGCTATACAGATCATCCACCTTAATGTAACTGATGGAGGCGCACCGCCACAGCAATATCATATCCACCACACCTTGAAAATAAGTTTTTTTTAATGTGAAAACAAATCTAATATAATGTGTTGTAGCCTCCAGAAGAAGTCACACAAAGTCTGACGCTATTTTTTTTAACTTTTATTGTCAATCTTATAACAACCGGCCTAATCTGAAGGTTTCTGAAATCAGATTTCTTGGGGTCATCTTAGATGAAAAGTTGACATGGAAAGTTCATATATTGCATGTGAAAAATAAGCTATCTAAAAGTTTATTTATTTTGAACAAGGTTAAATACAGTTTCCCGTATAATACAATGAGAATGTTATATTGCTCAATCATTCTACCTTATTTCAATTATTGTGCAGAAATATGGGGAAATACATATCACAGCAACATAATGCCTTTATTTCTTTCACAGAAAAGAGCAATTTGTATCATTTTTACAGTAGGATATAGAGACCACACACACAAATCCACTCTTCATTGGGTCAGGATTATTAAAACTAAAAGCCATTGTAGAATTGCATACTCTATTAGTGATGTTCAAAGCTAGAAATAAAGTTATTCCAAAGGACTTACAAAAGTTATTTGTGTTCACGTCGGAAGATGAGAACCACAGAAGGCCGTATGATTTTAAACATCCAAGAGTGCGAACAAATTTGAAGCAAATGTCTGTTGCTGGTGTGAAAGCATGGAATTCTCTAGACCAGGGGTCGGCAACCTTTACCACTCAAAGAGCCATTTTGGAAAGTTTCACAAATTAAAGAAAACAATGGGAGCCACAAAAAAATTTTGATAATTTAAAATGAAAAACACCGCATACAAAGCTTAAATTGCTTTGCGCTATGTTAACCAGGGGTCTCTGACACACGCACCGGCACGCATCTTAATATGGAAATTTAATGTTAATGCGGCCCACAACTTTTAATTGAATGGTGCTTAATAGCGTCTTTCTTGCCAACCCTCTCAATTATCTGGGAGACTCCCAAATTTCAGGACGTGCTGGTACTGCTTTTAGCGCCCTCTACAGCCTGCCCAAACAGCGTACCTGCTTGGCCACATGTTGAATGCAGCTTTTGCTTGCTCCCGTAAGTGACAGCAAGGCATACTTGTTCAACAGCCACACAGCTTACACTGACGGTAGCCGTAGAAAAACAACTTTAACACTGTTACGTTACAAATATGCGCCACACTTTGAACCCACACCAAAAAAGAATGACAAACACATTTCTGGAGAACATCTGCACTGTAACACAACATAAACACAACACAACAAATACCCAGAATCCCATGCAGCACTAACTCTTCCGCTCAACCGACGCACGGGGGGGGGGTTGATGTGTGGGTGGGTTTGGTGGTAGGGGGGTGTATAATCTAGACCGGAAGAGTTAGGGCTGCATGGGATTCTGGGTATTGGTTGTGTTGTGTTTATGTTGTGTTACGGTGGGATGTTCTCCAGAAATTTGTTTTTCATTCTTTTTTGGTGTGGGTTCACAGTGTGGCGCATATTTGTAACGTAACAGTGTTAAAGTTGTTTTATACGGCTACCGTCAGTGTAAGCTGTGTGGCTGATGACTAAGTATGCTTTGCTGTCTCCTACGTGTGCAAGTAAAAGCTACATACAACATGTGGCCGGGCTGGCACGCTTTTTGTAAATGCTATAGAGGACAATTACTGCAGTGCAATTAGGGCACGCCCCTTAATTTAGTAATTAGAGTGAAAATAGGATTATATTTGCCCTGGGAGTTATCTAGGAGAGGCACTGAGATCCATAAGTCTCCTGGGAAAATCGGGGGGGTCGGCAAGTATGCAGCTGAGCCGCATCAGAGTGGTCAAAGAGCCGCATGCGGCTCCGGAGCCGCGGGTTGCCGACCCCTGCTCTAGACAAAGACTTGAAAAGTTGCAAGAATATCTTTGAATTTAAAAAGAGTTACAAAAAGAGACAACTGGAATTATATCAAAATGATTTTTGATTTTGATTGGAACGTGTAATTTTGAAAATGCTTAAACAAAAATTAAAAGTATGTTGGAGTTCGGGTGTTGGTGGAGGGAACAGTGATAAAGTCAACTAAATAATTTGTGTTAAAAAGGGGGCAGATAAATATAAGAATAGTATTCTTCCATCTGCTCCTTTCTGATCATGGAAATGTATAAGAAACAAAACAAAAAAAACAATGAAAGTGTCAACTGTATATGGCTTGTATATATGCATTTTCATGAAAGGAATAAAAAGAAATGATGATGATGATGAATCTATAAAATTGTGTGTACTGGTAATGGACGTGTTGTGTATGATCTACTAACACTGCATGTACAAAACAAAAGTAATGCAGTCTGCCTTATTTAAATGACGATTTTGCATGTACTATACGGGGGCCGGGGCATCACCACAGAGACATCGGATCATTTACTGCACATTACTTTTATGATGCTCAGGCTCATGGGAAAGAGGCTGCACTTACCGTGCTCAAGACACG
Source organism: Entelurus aequoreus (assembly GCF_033978785.1). Classification (NCBI taxonomy): domain Eukaryota; kingdom Metazoa; phylum Chordata; class Actinopteri; order Syngnathiformes; family Syngnathidae; genus Entelurus; species Entelurus aequoreus. The sequence continues at coordinate 68,642,967 of NC_084743.1, read as the reverse complement.
ACAAATGCTACTTGAAGAAGTTGTTTCGTATAGGAGATACGTTTATAAAAACATAAAACATAGGCATTGAAAAAATTTAAAAAGCGAGCAGACACCAAAACGCTTCATTTGAATTTGTTTTAATCAGCCCCTTAAGTCCCCCAGCATACAGCTATAAAATGATAAAGGAATTTTGCTGAATAGAGGATATGTCAAATATTTTTTATTTGTGACAGACCATGCCAATATGTAGAAAAAATGTATAAAAGAGGATTCTCTGTCTATCGTCTGTCTTTGCAGCGGGAGCACTGATGTCAGTTTGCACTTACTTTTACAGACGTGCTAAAGAAAATGCTAAATAGTGCCTGAAAAAACGGTGATGAGTGTTGATAAGTCCCATTATGCGTGCTGTATAATGTATTTGCATTATCTCCTCACAGTATTGTGGGCTTTTTGACGATCAGCATATATTCTGCATAGTAATGAAGATAAGAGATGCAAAATGGTTTCCACGCCTTATTCTGCTCACTTAGGAGATGCAATCTACTTTGCACACGTTTAGTAGATCATCTTTGCGTGTGCTATCCGGTTTGCACGTGTTTTAGTGCTTTACTTTTTGTAAAACAGGCCCTAAATTGCAATTACAGTTGTAAGTCCAAGACGTCAGTGTATTTTGTTTTATGTTGCGCCAAAAAGTGTTAATACTGTAAGAGTTGTACTTATTACGCACTAGCTGTTTGATTGTAACATGTATCTTAGTTGTAGTTTTCACTAACAAATTTGAAAGTGTTGAAATTGCCACTTAAAATCGCTAATGCTAATCAGTAGCATGCCAATAGCAAAGCCAATGTATATTACCATCAAACTAGCGTTTTTTAACTTAACGTTGGAGCGTTTTTGTCATTTTCAATTGCCTCAAGGTGCATGTTGGTGAGCTGGCAGGGATCATCAACAAATTGTTCAACCTTTCCCTGTCCCTGCCACCGTCCCACAATACTTCAAATATGACACAATCGTTCCCATTCCCCAAAAAAACCCACCAGAGACTACCTCAATGACTACAGATCCCTAGACCTTGTGTCTGTAGTCATGATATGATTTGAGCGTGTAGTCCGGTTCTCAGGAGGATATTGGAATGTGCGCTATGTGGCATATTGAATATTATGTTGCAACTAGATGAGCCAATTCCTGAAGGAATTGCGTGTGAATGCTCCAATGCTGAAGTTGAACTTCAAAATATCTAATTGTTGAAGTAGAGCACACAATTCCTGAACAGGCTCAATATTTTGAAGTTGGAACAGTTTGAATCGGATAAAAAATGTAGGAGTTGTGCAACTTTGAAGATTGTCCCATTGATTTCAATGGGAATTTCCCAAAAATTTGGGAATTTGGGGAAAAGCTGGAATTTAAGAAAAAAAATGGTAGAAAAAACTTCAATGATCTGAATGAGTTATGGTTGGTGTTGGAATTTTTCAAATCGGTTGAGAAATGTTGAAGTAGCAACATGTTGAATTGAGAAATGGTATGGAATTCCTGGAATTTCAGGAATTTTTCCAGCTCAAAAAACTACTTATTTGTTTGTCCTAATTAAGAGGAATGTTTTGACGGTTGAAGTGGGTTGAAAAATGTGCAAGGAGTAGTCGGCAGAAAAAAGGGTGGAAATAGGGCTATGGAAAACCAGGAACTCTGGAAAACCCTGGAATTTTTTTGAACTTGGAAAAAAGGTAGTTTGAATGATCAGAATGGTGGAATGTGTTGAAGGTGGAATGGTATGAGTAGGTGGGAAAATGTGGCAATGCTGAAAGTTTGAAAAATGGCCAATTCATTTTGAATGGAAAAACTTTCCCGGAAAACCTGGAATTCTGGGAAATCTGGGAATTTTTGGAATTTGTCAAGGGAAAGCCCGCAATTCCCAAATAGGCTGAACCGTTTGAAGTTGGAACGGTTTGAATCGGAGGCAAAATGTGGAAAGCAGAGCGCGCCAAAATCTGGAGAAGAAGAAGAAATTGAATAATAAACAGATTAATTTTGGTGTAGAAAACCATGTGTGTGAAGGCTTTGGCGCATTCACACGATGGCGTCAGAAAAGTAGCACATTTATCACTGAAGTGCTAAATACAACATGCGTAATCCTGTGATGATCCTCAAGTCAAGTTCCACTGCTGGGGCCACAGCAGCAATGAAAACAAATGACAAAAGGGAGGTTTGCGTGTCAGAATAGTGGGATGAAAAGGCATGAAAAAGACGTGTATGGAGCAGATGGAGAAAAATGAGAAAAAAGAAAGAAAAAAGTTCAGAGTTGTGAAAGTAAAGCCACATGTGTGTAAACGCTTGCTGACCTCCGCGTCAGCACTTTACAGCTTCCTGACAGCGGCTCGCATTCCTGCGGCCGGGCCCGGGCACTGCGTGGACGGAGAGGAGGTTGCCCACCCCCCCACCAGGAGCGAAAGACCTGAGTGGAGGGCCCCTGCTGGATTTGATTCACAATATTTTTAAACACTCTCCCTCAACTTGCCAAAGTCTTCTCGTCAAGACCTGGCAGTGAAGGGACTCTATTTTGAGTGGGACTTGGACTTGGACTCCGTCGTCCAACCAAGTGTTATGAGACGAGGGTCCTGTCTGCACTGTACAATACACAATGGCTGGCGTCACATGGAGACCTCAGAAACCTCAGCCAGGATTAGAAAAACACAAAGGCTCTGTTTTGAGATTTGCATTTCACCGACTACTTTGCGCAAGCCGAATTATTTTCAGGTGCCTGATCCCAGCTGATCAAACTGTCTCCGGAAAATAAACACGTGACTTCCGCACACTCACACACACACACACACACACAAACAAATAAACTCTGTATTAACTTGCGCAATTTTGTAGGGGGAAAAAAACCCTAGAAATGTACTGATAGAACTCTGTGGTTCCCACCAACGTGACATCCTAGACCAGGGGTCGGCAACCTTTACCACTCAAAGAGCCATTTTGGCAAGTTTCACAAATTAAAGAAAGTAATGGGAGCCACGAAAAAAAAATTTTAATTTAAAATGAAAAACACCGCATACAAAGCTTAAATGCTTTGTGCTTTGTTAACTAGGGGTCTCCGACACACGCACCGGCACGCACTTTAATGTGGAAATTTGATGTTAGTGCAGCCCGCGAGTTTTGAATGAATGGCGCTTGATAGCGTCATACTTGCCAACCCTCTCATTTTTCCCGGGAGACTCCCGAATATCAGAGCGTGATGACACTGCATTTGGCGCCCTCTACAGTCTGCCCTAACAGTGTACCTGCTCGACCACACGTAGAATGCAATTTCAGCTTGCTCACGTAAGTGACAGCAAGGCGTACTAACTCAGCAGCCACACATCTTACACTGACGGTACCAATACCCAGAATCCCATGCAGCCCTAACTCTTCCGCTCAACCAACGCACGGAGATGGGGGGGGGGGGTTGATGTGTGGGGGGATTTGGTGGTAGCGGGGGTGTATAATGTAGACCGGAAGAGTTAGGGCTGCATGGGATTCTGGGTAATGGTTGTGTTGTGTTTATGTTGTGTTACGGTGGGATGTTCTCCAGAAATGTGTTTTTCCTTCTTTTTTGGTGTGGGTTCACAGTGTGGCGCATATTTGTAACGTAACAATGTTAAAGTTGTTTGATACGGCTACCGTCAGTGTAAGCTGTGTGGCTGATGAGTAAGTATGCTTTGCTGTCTCCTGTGTGTGCAAGTAATAACAACATGCAACATGTGGCTGGACTGGCACGCTGTATGTAAATGCTATAGAGGACAATTACTGCAGTGCAATTAGGGCACGCTCTTTATTTAGTAATTAGAGTGTAAATAGGATTATTTTTTCCCTGGGAGTAATCTATGAGGGACACTGAGATCCATAAGTCTCCTGGGAAAATCGGGGGGGTCGGCATGTATGTAGTTGAGCCGCATCAGAGTGGTCAAGGAGCCGCATGCGGCTCCGGAGCCGCAGGTTGCCGACCCCTGTCCTAGACACATCCAGGGAGGAAAACACAAATTATACAACATATCTGATCTATGATAGGTATCGGTATTATTGCTGCAGGTTTTAATTAGAGCTGTCAAGTGATTAATCACAGGTTATTATTTGCTTGCATAAATAACATTGGCTGAAGAAAATATCACAATGTTAAAGTTAAGTTAAAGTACCAATGATTGTCACACACACACTAGGTGTGGTGAAATTTGTCCTCTGCATTTGACCCATCCCCTTGGTGAGGTGAGGGGAGCAGTGGGCAGCAGCTGTGGCTGCGCCCGGGAATAATTTCTGGTGATATAACCCCCAATTCCAACCCTTGATGCTGAGTGCCAAGCAGGGAGGTAATGGGTCCCATTTGTATAGTCTTTGGTATGACTCGGCCGGGGTTTGAACTCACAACCTACCGATCTCAGGACGGACGCTCTAACCACTAGGCCGCTGAGTAGGTACTCTTTGGGTACAAATGCAATTTGGTAGTCAGAATGTGATACAGGAACATGTTTTAAATGTTTTACTGAAAAGCAAGTCACTGATTTGCTTAAAACTTGGTGAAAAGAAGTATAGTCAAAATTAAGTGCCCTGCGATGAGGTGGCGACTTGTCCAGGGGTGTACCCCGCCTACCGCCCGGATGCAACTGGGAAAGGCTCCAGCGACCCCCACGCGACCTCGAAAGGGACAAGCGGTAGAAAATGGATGGATGGATGGAAAATTAAGTGCACATTTTGAAAGTCTTTGCAGTTTGCAATAATCATGCAAACAAGGTACAGTTCATAATCAATAATGTAGTAAACACACTCATACAACAACTTAACATAGTGCATTATTTCCTCTTCTTTAGTTTCAAATAGAGATGTCCGATAATATCGGCAGTCCGATATTATCGGACGATAAATGCTTTAAAATGTAATATCGGAAATTATCAGTATCGGTTTCAAAAGTATCGGTATCGGTTTCAAAAAGTAAAATGTATGACTTTTTAAAACGCCGCTGTGTACACGGACGTAGGGAGAAGTACAGAGCGCCAATAAACCTTAAAGGCACTGCCTTTGCGTGCCGGCCCAATCACATAATATCTACGGCTTTTCACACACACAAGTGAATGCAAGGCATACTTGGTCAACAGCCATACAGGTCACACTGAGGGTGACCGTATAAACAACTTTAACACTGTTACAAATGTGCGCCACACTGTGAACCCACACCAAACAAGAATGACAAACACATTTCGGGAGAACATCCGCACCGTAACACAACATAAACACAACAGAACAAATACCCAGAACCCCTTGCAGCACTAACTCTTCCGGGACGCTACAATATACACCCCCCCGCTACCCTCCCCCCCCCCCCCAACCCCGCCCACCTCAACCTCCTCATGCTCTCTCAGGGAGAGCATGTCCCAAATTCCAAGCTGCTGTTTTGAGGCATGTTAAAAAAAATAATGCACTTTGTGACTTCAATAATAAATATGGCAGTGCCATGTTGGCATTTTTTTCCATAACTTGAGTTGATTTATTTTGTAAAACCTTGTTACATTGTTTAATGCATCCAGCGGGGCATCACAACAAAATTAGGCATAATAATGTGTAAATTCCACGACTGTATATATCGGTTTCGGTTGATATCGGAATCGGTAATTAAGAGTTGGACAATATCGGAATATCGGATATGGGCAAAAAAGCCATTATCGGACATCTCTAGTTTAAACGAAACAAACAAGTTTGTTTACTTTTTTCAGATGACAATGCTGATATCTTTTTTGTTTGGTACAAATGTCCAACGTTCTCCAGGAAGCAAAATATTTTCACAATTAGTCTGTAGTTGCAAGTTGATGCTCTAGTTTGGGTAGTACAGTTGGTTTATTCTTGCTGTAATAGTGTCTCTCCAAGGTACTATACGACAGATCAGCTGTGGTGATATGAACCACATCGTTTTGCAGGACTTGGTCTTCACAGATGTCAGATGCCTCTACATGCGGTGGCTGGCCGTTTAGCAAAGGCATTGTTTAACTTAACTGTGCTACTTTGGTTGACAACATTGAATCAGTAACCTTTGCCAGCAACGTATCTCAAGCACTTTGGAGTGTTTCGACTGGCAAAAAAAATCAGATTTGGTGTGCAGTGTAAACGGGGCCAATGTTAAAATACAATTCCGAATTTTTCAAATCCGACTCGGGCCTCTTAGGTATGTGGCTATAAATCAGATATGTATCCCATGCGACTGCAGTCTGAACAATTGGGCCGCATTCATCCAGCCAATTCGTCACCAAAATGCGACAAACGTCATCCTTTTCGCCAAAACAGACCGTCGCAAAAAAAAATATTAGATGAATGAGCAGAAAACAGGCGAAAATATGTTTTACAACACCACCTCAAACGCTCCGTGGAACACACATTGAAAATGTTTGAGTTAGAGTTTGAGTTTATTTCGAACATGCAAGCATACAACATGATACATCACAATTTCCAGTTTCTCTTTTCAACATGTTCGAAAAGGAGTAGGAAGAAGCAGAGCTTATTTAATCCTACCCCTTTTCTTTACATAACAGTTGCTAAACTTTTTTGTTCACTTCCTGTTCTCAATTTATTCACAATGTACTCCATAAGTAATCACAATAAAAATAAATAGATAAATAATAATTGGTGAAGTAAGTTACATTTCATATGATGAGATAAGTAAGATTATTTTGAGAGTGAAAGAATGGATGAATTAAATAAATTCAGAATGTTTGTCATGGTTCTTCTTCTTTGTACTTTGTAAACACTTTACGTTTGAAGAGTTTCTTGAAGTGTATCATATTAGTACATTGTTTGATTGCTTTGCTTAATCCATTCCATAATTTAATTCCACATACTGATATACTGAAGGTTTTAAGTGTTGTACGTGCATACAAATGTTTTAAATTACATTTTTCTCTAAGATTATATTTCTTCTCTTTTTTTGAGAAGAATTGTTGTATATTCTTGGGTAGCAGGTTATAGTTTGCTTTGTGTATAATTTTAGCTGTTTGCAAATTCACTATGTCGTGGAATTTCAGTATCTTTGATTCAATAAATAAAGGCGCCATATTTTAAATTTGGCGCCATATTTTGGGCGAGTCCGCTCACTGCAGGTGTTGTGAAAATGTACTTCTGGTTTTGCGCCTCGAACCGGAAGTATATCCTGTTTTGTCTACTATTCGTCTATAGCAGTGATTCTCAAACCGTGGTAGTGGGACACAGGCTCCATCTAGTGGTATGCCAAATAATCACTCGATTAAAGTACAGTGTTTTATTTTCCCATATTCAAACACAGTGTTACTGTTCAAACTGTATATAATGTTACAGTGGCCAAAAAATTTAAATATAATTGGTAAATAAAACCTCTGCCTTGTTTTAATGAATGCTTAGGCTTACTACGCTACTGTATTTTATTGATGGTCATTATGGTTTTGTTCTGAGGTAGTACTTGGTGAAAAAAGTCTGGTCTATAGTATTTCTACTCGTAAGGATTATTAATCACTCCAAGCAACGTTTGTAAGTTTTACAATATAACTAAAACTGTTTATACTTAATAAACCGTCCCATGTGTGATGTCTGTAGGGGTGTTTTCATGCAAATTTGTACGTGCTATCGTGATGTAAGTGTCTCTATTAGTATTATTAACTTACAATGGCATTCTTTTTGTATTGTTCGAGTTTCGTAAATTCACCAAGACGTCACCAGGGAGTTATTGAGTCTGTTTAGCTGATTGGAGAGCTAGCTTCCGCAGCTAGTGGGTCCATGACGATGACTTCCGTTTTGTTTGAGCAGCCATTTAACTGCCGTGTTACAGGCGCCATTTGGAAACAATTAAGGTATGTACAGTAAATAAATATTTACAAAATCTCTCCTATATATCTGCTGCTTGTAGTCTGGTGCGGCTAATTTATGTAAAAATATTTATTTCTTCTAAAATTTGGCTTTAATACCAGTGCGCTCTGTGGCCTGTAAAATACGGTAGTAGCAACAACTGTCTTCTTACTGGTCTGTTTATTTTCTATTGATGATTTAAAACTAGTACTGTGATTTGCCGGAAGATGTAAAAACATTGCATTGATCACCTTTATTCAACTAAAGGTTTCTTGTGTTTAGCAATCAAACTTTTTTTAAACTTCATCATTACCACATGACATTAACATTCTGCATTACTCATACTCAAGTTGTCACACTAACTATTGCCTGTCCATGTGAATAATGTGCATTTATTGAAAAAAGGAACATTAAAAGAGGAATTTAGTCTTTAAAATGCCAACGTTTCACAATGTCGCCCTTTCAAACAGTTCAGATATTTATATTTTATGAATAAGAATGCTTGGCAAACAGGTTCAGCGCTGTCAGCTAATTTTGAGCTACTGCATCACAAATAGCCTAACCCAAAAAAATATAAAGTGTCCACCACAAAATGAAAGAATAACGATCTCCCTAAATATGCATGCGACTAAACCCTGATAACACTCGCCAAGGAAGAAGATAGACATGTCGGCTTGGGAGAGTGTCTTGTTCGGCCTCCTGCAGTGATGACTTTAACAGGCAACAGATGGTAAGTTTAACTTCCCGTCCCCTTAGGGAGCGGTACAGGAAAAAGGTTCCCGGGTCAATTTTATGGTACGAATGCGCATAACAGAAAAAGTAAGCAGTAAGCATCCCATTTATGCAACAAACTGTTGATGGATGAAATTTCATCAAAGGCTGTAGTGACTAGTCGTTAGTAGTAATGTTTCAGAATCGTAAAACTAAAACTAAACTCGTAATTTTCTGAAGAAAAAAGCTAATGTGTTGATCGCTAGGTATCAACTAGGGTTGGTGGTAGCGAGGGGTGTATTTTGTAGCATCCCGGAAGAGTTAGTGCTGCAAAGGGTTCTGGGTATTTGTTCTGTTGTGTTTATGTTGTGTTACGGTGCGGATGTTCTCCCGAAATGTGTTTGTCATTCTTGTTTTGTGTGGATTCACAGTGTGCCGTATATTTCTAACAGTGTTAAAGTTGTTTATACGGTCACCCTCAGTCTAACCTCTATCGCTGTTGATCAAGTATGAGTTGCATTTACGTGTGTGTGCGTACAGAAGCCGCACATATCTTCGTTGTTAGAATGGATGAAAAGCGGACGTGACAACAGCTTGTAGAGGACGTTAAAGGCAGTGCCTTTAAGGCACGCCCCCAAGACTGTGGTCTGGGTGGACTACGAGATATAATGACTGATGAACACCTTCGTTCGATAATGAAGGTTGCCTCAGCTCAAAGCCTGAGCCCCGACATTAATGAACTAGCATCCAAGAAAAGATGGCAGGTATCTAGATTTGGCACATCAGATTAGATCAGTGTCTTGCAAACTGAGCAGTTTAAAGTCCTGAATGGTTGGTTTATTCATTGTTATTTTATTTTCAAATTCAGCCTGTGGAAAAAGTTAATGTTGATATTTACCTCAGAAGGCTGCAAATAGAAAAGAGGCATTTCTTTATTTAAATTGTATTTGATATGCCATTGATATTTTTGTATTATTATTATTATTTGAAACTCGATTTTGCATGTCACTATAAAGTTATATAAGCCTTGCTTGTTCAATATTCAATGCAAAACTTGTTTGGGTCCCTATTAAAGGGTTAATTTGTTCAACCTTGGCCCGCGGCTTTGTTCTGTTTTAAATTTTGGCCCACTCTGTATTTGAGTTTGACACCCCTGCATTAGGGGAATAACAGAACCAATACGGCGGGTCATGGAAACAGTTAAACCTCACACAGAAACAAGACTTGTGCATCCAAAAGACAAAATAGAACAAGACAAGAAATGCAATGTCATTTACAAAATCCCGTGTAAATCATGCAAAAAAATCATACATCGGAGAAACAGGGAGGAAATTCAACACAAGGAAGAAAGAACATCAGAAAGAATGTGAAAAAGAGACAACTGGGAGGTTTACAAGAAGCCTAAAACAAAAATCCGAACAGGAAATCCAAAAATCAGTCATATCAGATCTTTGCAAAATAAATAACCACATCATGGACTGGGGACGGAAAGTAACAAATTCAAACGATGGATTAAGGAGGCGATCGAACTAAAGAAGCGGCCCACGGAAACCATCAATCGCGTACCTGGGACTCTCTCCTCCATTAACCATCAAGAGTTGGGGGGGGGGAGCCAACCAGGTAGACTTGACAGGTCTGGCTGGTTGGTTGGCCACACCTATAAGAACAGCTGATAGGCAACAGTCACAGTGGTCAGGTGACCCTTCTGAAGAAGACTGCAGATGACAGGTAAAAATTCTGTCTAATATACCGAAAATATTGTCTGATTACAAAAAAAATTGAAAAGTGTTAAAAAAATGTTTTAAAAAGGAGAGGAGTATAATTTGAGTGTACTTAGACTTTGTCCGCTCAAAGGTTTCTCATTGTAATCCCATTGGGTTCGAGTTTTTTCTTGCCCTGATGTGGGATCAGAGCCGTTGTGTGCCGTTGGATGTCGTTGTGGCTTGTGCAGCCCTTTGAGACACTCGTGATTTAGGGCTATATAAATAAACTTTGATTGATGTTTGACTTTGAAGAAGTTAGGGTTTTGGTCGGAGTTTGGACAAAAAAAACTGAAAAGACTCAAGCCAAATGCAATCCCGAAAATCAGGAGCACCTTCGAGGGGAAAAGACTGAGTCACAACATGAAGAAAAACCGAGAAAGAAGAGCAGACAAGGCGCTTAAAAACGAAAGACAAAGAAGCCAAGTGCCAGTTTTGTATTTTGTGTCCTCTTCTACTGATTTTCTGAAAATGCTTGAGGAAATGCTAAAAGAGCATGAGGAAACACAGGCTATGGTGTCTATGTAAGTTCAGAAATGGCAATTATTTTATATTTAGTTTTTGCTCATAATGTTAAATATATCCGTTTTGAAATTCAAGTTCGACATAAAACTGTTCGATATATAAAGCGATGTTCTAAAAAACCTGGTCGTGCCATGGATTGTGAAATTTCACCCGTTTTTCAACCGCGTTGTTTTTCACCAAAACTATCAACATTGTATCGACTTACTGTTGAATAGTGCCCCCACTCCCCTCCATTTTGTAAATATGACAAAAAGATGCAATTGAGTGATAGTTATAATAATGTAATCATAATTATAATAGTTTACATGCCGTTATCCACACTGTCTACGCGAGGAAATGGGCTCCAGTTCTGTAGATGACGTCACACCAAGAGGGGGCGACGTATCGAGTCTGGCGATGGAAAGGGGGGCGTTCAAAGTACAATTAGTTATCAACTTGTTACTCATCAACTAATTGATATCATATAAAGTGACTGCCAGATTCATTTTTAGGAGAAAAAAATATATAAAGAGAACTTATTAGAGAAATGTCGGTAATCTGGTAGCAATGGATCTTTTAAGGCAGGGATATTCAATTCAATTGTTTTGGGGGCCACATTTGCAGAAAGCTAAGGACCAGGGGGCCGGACTTCTTTTTTTACTGTTTGTCTTACTTTGTATATTCCACAGAAAGAGTGTCCTCTACAGCTGACATTATATTTTGGTCTGTTTATTTTGTCAGAGTTACAGGAGTGCTCTGTTGTCTTTAGGGACCTTCTGCAAAAATGTAGGTCTCTCAAAAGTTTTTAGAATCAAACTCGTGGGCCACTAGTTAAATATTCTAAATGATGAAAAAGAGAGGATCTTAAATTCAACCTTGAGGACTATTACTGGTTTAACTAAATAAGTTGAACAAATGACAACTGACTGCATCTGTAGTAAACAAGCTACAACACCTTAGTTACACAAATCACATCATGAAAAAAAAATTAACTGCCAAAAAAAGGTTGAATCGCCCTGCTTTAAGGCATCCTTCTTGGTGTTGATTGATTGATTGAGACTTGTATTAGTAGATTGCACGGTACAGTACATATTCCGTACAATTGACCACTAAATGGTAACACCCGAATACGTTTTTCAACTTTTTTAAGTCGGGGTCCACGTTACTCAATTCATGGTATAAGTATATACTATCAGCATAATACAGTCATCACACAAGTCAATCATCAGAGTATATACATTGAATTATTTACATTATTTACAATCCGGGGGGTGGGATGGGAATGGGGTTGGGGGGGGGGGGTGTAGGATATGTACAGCGAGCAGTGAACATAGAGAGCTGTATATACATTATTTACATTTGATTATTTACAATCCGGGGAGGTGGGATGTGGTGGGGGGAGGGTGTTAGTCTAGGGTTGTAGTTGCCTGGAGTTGTTCTTTTAGTGCGGTTTTGAAGGAGGATAGAGATGCCCTTTCTTTTACACCTGTTGGGAGTGCATTCCATATTGGTGTGACATAGAAGGAGAATTAGTTCAGACCTTTGTTAGATCGGAATCACACAGGTATTAGAAACTACCACTACTAGTCCTTCAGAGACATTAAACTTTGGCTGATTATTGATAAAAGACTAAACAGTAACTAAAAAAATTATATGCAGCTAACAAATGCAACTGGTTTAATTCACCTTCTGGCTCAACTCTTGGGCAGTTTAGGTTTTATGTATGTTTAAACATCTTAAATTACAGATTTGTAATGCATTCACTCAATCTCACAACCAGGGGTAGATGAAATTAATCAGTTCAAACAAGAAAATGGCATTACAATTGTTCATCCATCTTTTGGAGAGGATTGTTGAAGCCTTGGAGAATTGTCTAACTGTAGTAAACGCAGGTAGCAGCATGCTAAGAAAGTTACAGGTCATGATTCGGTCCAATCCATAGAAGGACGGGCTAGCTCCAATCTGCTCTCCTTTGAGCCATCTTCATCCTGAGGTAGCCTTACTGATATGAAATATCTATTGTATGTATCATGTTGTGTTAGTCACCCCCCACAGGTAGGACGCATACCTGCAGTCTACTGCTTGGCACAAATTGTCACTTGTCACTCTCTAATCTGTCCTACTGTATGTTTTACAGGCCCACCCTCGGTTGCAAGGCCAGTTTACCAGAGGTAATAACATCTGAAAACCAAGAGAGGACTGTGGTAGGGCATATGTGTCCTTACACTGGCATCATTTGAGGCTCATTATGTGGTCAGGGGAAAATGGAGGGTGCAATAAAAGTACCCAAATCCAAGCCAATGCATATTCAAATAACCATTAATTTTCACTGCAACATCTCAAATTAAACTACAATGTGTACACACTACACAAGTAGAGATCTCCCGATCTCCTGACTGTGTGGCCTACATGGTAACCACCACTGGAGCATATAACATAGATAACAAACATAGTCAAACAAAGATAATGAAATAAAAATACATCAAATTGGGCTAAAATATTTTTTTTAATAGAAGAGAATTTTATTTGAATACGTACACACTTTTGTTGCCAGAAATCGGAAGTGTGCTGCTATGGAAACGGAAATCAATGCGCGGAGCAATGATTAAAATGATCAAAATACGGTAAATATTGTACATATTGTTACAAATGTGTCAGTTACTACATTATATATATACTTGCAGTGTGTATATAAAATGTTGATGGAGGGTTTTGCCGTCGTTTTAGAGGGCTTTGAAGGCTACAATGTTGACTCCCATTAGCCACATTTTCCAAGTATTTTTTAATCATCATTAAAATCCTAAAAAAAAGAAACATGTTCTTGTCTCTCATGATGATTGTGAAAAAGTGCAGTTTCCCTTTAAAGGCCTACTGAAATGAATTTTTTTTATTTAAACGGGGATAGCAGATCCATTCTATGTGTCATACTTGATCATTTCGCGATATTGCCATATTTTTGCTGAAAGGATTTAGTATAGAACAACGACGATAAAGATCGCAACTTTTGGTATCTGATAAAAAAAAAGCCTTGCCCCTACCGGAAGTAGTGTGACGTAGTCAATTGAAAGGCTCCTCACATTTTCCTATTGTTTTCAACGCAGCTAGAGCGATTCGGACCGATTACCTCATTAATTTGAGCGAGGATGAAAGATTCGTGGATGAGGAACGTTCGAGTGAAGTACTAGAATGCAGTGCAAGACATATCTTTTTTCGCTCCGACCGTAACTTAGGTACAAGCTGGCTCATTGGATTCCACACTCTCTCCTTTTTCTATTGTGGATCACGGATTTGTATTTTAAACCACCTCGGATACTATATCCTCTCGAAAATGAGAGTCGAGAACGCGAAATGGACATTCACAGTGACTTTTATCTCCACGACAATACATCGACGAAACACTTTAGCTACGGAGCTAACGTGATAGCATCGTGCTTAACTGCATATAGAAACAAAATAAATAAATCCCTGACTGGAAGGATAGACAGAAGATCAACAATACTATTAAACCATGGACATGTAAATACACGGTTAATGCTTTCCAGCCTGGCGAAGGTTAACAATGCTGTTGCTAATGACGCCATTGACGCTAACTTAGCAACCGGACCTCACAGAGCTATGCTAAAAACATTAGCTATCCACCTACGCCAGCCAGCCCTCATCTGCTCATCAACACCCGTGCTCACCTGCGTTCCAGCGATCGACGGTGCGACGAAGGACTTCACCCGATCACAGATGCGGTCGGCGAGACGAAGGAAGTTAAGGTGAGTTCGGCGGCTAACACGTCTGCTATCCATCTCTGTCTTCCTGGTCGTGTTGCTGTAGTCCGCCACTAATACACCGATCCCACCTACAACTTTCTTCTTTGCAGTCTCCATTGTTCATTAAACAAATTGCTAAAGATTCACCAACACAGATGTCCAGAATACTGTGGAATTTTGAAATGAAATCAGAGCTTTTTTGTATTGGATTCAATGGAGTACCAATACTTCCGCATCAACTGATTCCGTCACGCGCATACGTCATCATATCTGGACGTTTTCAACCGGAAGTGTGGCGGGAGATTTAAAATTGCAATTTATAAGTTAACCCGGCCGTATTGGCATATGTTGCAATGTTAAGATTTCATCATTGATATATAAACTATCAGACTGCGTGGTCGGTAGTAGTGGCTTTCAGTAGGCCTTTAACCAAATATGACATTTAATTTCCTAATGTTGGTTTGAAAGATCAAGTACTGTGGGGTCACTGTGAATACTAATAAATGGGTCTGATGTTGGCCAGTCTAAATCTAGACGAGCAAGAGTCAATCCTTGTGGCCAGCAAACATCCATCTCAAACAGGGGATGATGTCTACTGAATGCACAGAATCAACCCAGAGTACCAAAGCCTTCTGTTCACCGCTGTGCAAATTTGAGCTGCCTATAAAAAAACATTCACAGGAATTTTGATGGATTCTTTTTCCCCGACAAGGCCACAACCTCCCCAAAAGCAACCTCAGACAGACACAGAGACAGATGTCGAAACAAATAAAAGCGAGTAAAAATGACAATAGAAACCCATCAGCGTTTCCGCCTACTCAGGTCTATGCGTTTTTTTTCTTCAGAAAAAGGCGAGTTTGTCAAGTGTCACACACGGTCAAAAAAGTGGAAACCGTGGCTAAAGAAAGAGCTGCTGACACAGGGAAAGACATGTTTGGTCGCCACAGGGCTTTACAAAAGAGCACATTGTGTCTGAGTTTGTATGTGTGTGCACTTGGGCTAAGAACAAATAAAGAAAGACAACAGTGGGAAACACAAAAGCTTTATAAACGAATCTACATGCCAGCATTGGTACCAAAAGGCCTCACTATGCTGTGTGTCTGAGGGGTAGTGCTGTGCAATATTACAATGTACATCATAGTACCACATCAAAATTAGTGATGCACCGAATTGTCGGTCATAGAAAATGCCACTTTGGGTCATTCTCTGCAAAAATCAGATCTGCGTGTCAGCGCCCTAATGTGTGTGTTCTTGTATTTCTACCCTTGTTGAGACATCAACAAGGAAAAGTAGCTTCCATATGAGGAGCGGTGAACAAGTTAGGACATAAATCATGGTCCCAATACGGAAAACTATCGCATCTAATAGAGAATGTCTCATTTGCACCCCTGGTGGTGGAATATATCAAAATTAGGGTGGACCCAAAAAGGAGGGATTTTTCAAATCGACGCTGTGTCGGTTTTAAAAGTGCTCCCCCTCTGGTCAACATATGAAATAACAAGTGTGTGTAAAAATTTGAAGTGCTCCCCCTCTGGCCAACATATGTAATAACATGTGTGTGTAAGAAATTTAAATGTGCCCCCTTTGGCCAAAATTCATTTTAAAATAAATGAATAAATATGTATATAGAGACATACTGTAATAACTTGAAGTAAATAATGAAGATTAAAAAACAATTACCGTATTTTTCGGAGTATAAGTCGCTCCGGAGTATAAGTCGCACCGGCCGAAAATGCATAATAAAGAAGGAAAAAAACATATAAAAGTCGCACTGGAGTGTAAGTCGCATTTTTGGGGGAAATTTATTTGATAAAACCCAACACCAAGAATAGACATTTGAAAGGCAATTTAAAATAAATAAAGAATAGTGAACAACAGGCTGAATAAGTGTATGTTATATGAGGCATAAATAACCAACTGAGAACGTGCCTGGTATGTTAAATGTAACATATTATGGTAAGAGTCATTCAAATAACTATAACATATAGAACATGCTATACGTTTACCAAACAATCTGTCACTCCTAATCGCTAAATCCCATGAAATCTTATACGTCTAGTCTCTTACGTGAATGAGCTAAATAATATTATTTGATATTTTACGGTAATGTGTTAATAATTTCACATATAAGTCGCTCCTGAGTATAAGTCGCACCCCCCGGCCAAACTATGAAAAAAACTGCGACTTATAGTGCGAAAATTACGGTACAAACAAAAAATGAAAATAAATTAACTAAAAGCAGTCTTTTTCTCACAATGTGTCGACTTTTTTCTTCTAAAATTGGGAACAATTTCTCATATTCTTTCTGTTTCTGTAATATTGCAATGTTTTCTCGTAAAATTATTACTTTTGTATGTAATATTATTACTTTTTAATGCAAAATGGTGACACTTGTCATGTGAAATTCTGACTTTTATCACAATATTGCCAATATTTTTGTTGTTCTTGTAAAATAGTGACATATTTTGGGTAAAATTATGACTTTTGTCGTAACTTTGCCAAGTAAAATTCCGATTAATATTATAACATTGCCAAAATGTTAAAGTTGTCTTATAAAATTGTGACTTTCGTCAAGTAAAATCACGACTCTCTTCATAAAATTGCCAACAAGCTTTTCTTGTAAAATTGGGACTGTTATTAAGCAAAATTCCAACTTTTATCATAACATTGCACAAATGTTCAATTTTTCTTGTAAAATTTCGACTTGCGTTGAGTAAAATCACAACTTTTATAATAACAATGCCAAAATTGTATGTTTTTCTTGTGAAATTGTGACCTTTTTCTTGTGAAATTCCAACTCATTTTTCACAACAAGCTTTTTTATACTTACATAGTATGTACATATTATTAATGTTGTAAATACAAATCTTTATATATCTCGAAAGGGTGGTTCTAAAGAGGTATGCATTTTTCGGAGTTCTCAAGAAGGTAACAAATACAAGAATGTGTGTGCGTGTGTGTGTGTGTGTGAGTGTGTGTGTGTGTATAAAAACAAACTGTGCGTCTATGTTGCGATCTGTGTGTCTGTGTTTATATTTGTGTGTCTGTAAAAGCAATCTATGTGTGTGAAGCAGGGACCCTCGTTTGGCTTTTTTTTTTTTTACTTTTGCTACACTCTCCTGTGGCACATCTGCACACACATGGAATAATTTTACAAGCACACAAAACACAGATCGCAACACACAAAATTGGAACACAGAGGAGCACATCTGATTACACACACACACACACACACACACACACACACAGAGATTGAGATACGCATTTGCGAATTGTTTTGCTACAATAATTATTTGCATATTTATATCGTTATTTTAATGTCTGGGCCGCGGTTATTAAAACTGCTACTTTGCGGGAGCATTTTTACGTCGCTTGGAGCAGTGGTCCCCAACCACCGGGCCGGACTGATTGGTACCGGGCTGCACAAGAAATAAAAAAAACAAATAATAATTTTTTTTTAAATGAATTAAAAAAAATTTTTTTTTATTATTTTATCTTTTATTAAATTTACATAAAAAACACAATATATAGATTATATATCAATTAGGGCTGCAACAACTAATCGATTAAAATCAATTATTAAAATAGTTCCCGATTAATTTAGTCATCGATTCATTGGATCTATGCTACACGCATGGGCAGAGTTTTTTTTTTTTTTTAATAAACCTTTAGTTATAAACTGCAACATTTACAAACAGCTGAGAAACAATTATCAAAATAAGTATGGTGCCAGTATGCTGTTTTTTTTCAATAAAATACTGGATAGGATAGAAATGTAGTTTGTCCCTTTTATCCGATTATTAATCGATTAATCGAAGTAATAATCGACAGATTAATCGATTATCAAATTAATCGTTAGTTGCAGCCCTAATATCAATATAGATCATACAGTCTGCAGGGATACAGTCCGTAAGCACACATGATTGTATTTCTTTATGGGGAAAAAAAAACAAAAAAACCCCACTGGCTAAGGTAAGAGCTCGCGAGAGCATGGATGTCAACACTGCACAGAGAGAGCACAATGGAAGCTAAACCAACAAAACCCGAAGAGGAACTGGTGTTCTACAGAGGAAAGAAAAACATTTTGTTTGTATTAACAATGTCAAAGACGACAAAACAACTGTAGGCTAAACTGTAAAACTTGCCGCTAACAAGTCGTTGGTAGCGTCTTGAACACATCTTATCTTTTCTATCACGATGAACAGTACAGAGACAGTGCTAAATTGTGACAATATACTAACGTTACCTCAAAACCACGATGTGATGTCAAGAAAAACACACTCAATCGGCCTAACAGAGTTGTAGTCCAAAAGCATCGTCTATGTCAAGCAATCCTGCGGACGCCAAGAAATTATAGATGTGTGTTTATATCATGGTTATCATTACAAAAATGATCACGATTCTCAGTAATATCACAATATTGTTGAATGTGCTCAAAACGTACTAATACAAGAAGAACTGAAATATTTTGACCAAGTTATTATTTTTAAAACACAACTAATATAAGTAGACACACTGTTAGAAAAGCCACTATTTTCATGTTTTATGTTTCTTATGCTTCACTAATAGTGTTTGGGTCTTAGTATTTTCTGTGTTTTATGGCTAAGCTTTAATTGTTTTAAATATTGGTTTGAACTGTAGAACTTTAACATTTATTTAAATGAAAAGTACATGACAAATAAAATATATTGTTATCAATTATTATTTCTAGCGGGCGTTGTGTCCTTGAACGCACCGTTAAAAACACAGCTTGTAGGTTCAATGTGCACAATTTAATAGCTTAGTTTCTCAGACAGTAACGTGTTTATAAAAGATTAGATTGGGGTGTGTCGTTTCTAAATGGGGAAAAACGTTAATGTCTCTTGTTTTCATGTTAGCATTTAAGCTAGCGAGCTGGCACTAATCAGTCCATGAGTTTATCAAAATTCAGACATCAATATTGGTTTTTCGATCATTTTAATTGTAAACCTTAATGCTAACCGTCAGGAGTTTTACCGCTGTTATTATTATCACCGTTTCATGTTACGTCCCTGGCATATATATACAATTTTAAGACAAATCCTACAGTTTATTGTGATTATTAATCATTATCAGGACATCAAATTATATTAAAATAAATACAAATAAAATATATTTTTGTCCGTAGCACTACTTTGAGGCTTTTTAAATCAAGTGAAAGAGTGTGAGAATTTCACATCCATCCATGATAGACAGGGTATGAGTGTGACACTCAAGATATTGAGTTTGATGACTCGGAAATTTCCAACCCTGGGTAGAATATTATTAATACACACCTACTTGTGATATAGGAATAGTATGCAAAATTACAGTGTTTTCAGATATTGCTATAGCTCCGTTTGAACGGGAATATTTATTTAAACGTTGTCTGTACATTTGTTGTTCTTGTTTAAACTCTTTGAAACTCTTGGCAAAATGTACTATTTTATAGCTACCTGACGCACCTTTTTTTTTTTTCCTGCCTAAATCCTGCCTAAAACTGAGACAAAAAATGCTGCAAGACATCGGTCATTGCTATGGCAACAGAGGAGCACAGACAGCAAGAATGTGGACATATGCCAATGAAAGACAACAACGAGACAAGACCATAAATATATCATAAATAAATCCAGATTGACCCACTTAATCCTGCCTCAGGTGATGTAAAGAATACTTCATGACAATGGATGAATTAATTACTTGTTTGTTTGTCAAGAATTAATCGATTGTGTGAAATAGATTGCCGATTAATCCCGTTTTGAAGCAATTGAGGCGAACCAGGGTGTACTACTTGGCTGCAACCAGCAGAGGCGCTGTTTATTGTCCAAGGTTTCTCATTGTTATCCCATTGGGTTGAGTTTTTTCTTGTCCTGATGTGGGATCTGAGCCGAGGATGTCGTTGTGGCTTGTGCAGTCCTTTGAGACACTCGTGATTTAGGGCTATATAAGTAAACCTTGATTGATTGATTCAGTCTCAATGTGTTCGTTTCCTGAAAATGAGGTTTGTTTTGTTGTTGTTTTTTTGTTATTTTACAACAAATTCGGCAACAATTTGGCCAAAATATTTCCACACCGGCCATTTTGCTTGGCAGTCATCTTTGTTCCTCTTAATTTAGCGAAGGCTCTGTTCCTGCATGTGTGTAGGCCTCCGCCCACCGAGACAAAGATTGTGGACGGACGACAAGAGGATTCCCTCCGTTCATTCAATTCTACTACGGAGTAAATGTATTAAAAGTGCTGAGAGCGATAAACAGAGTGACCTTTCTTGTGCATAGAAGTGACCAAGAAAACAAACACATGGACAATCGGAAATAGTAATTTATCGATGCCGGCAAAGTTATCGAGTGTGTTTTATTTATTGTTCGATTAATTGATTTATTGACAATCTTTCCAGGGCTACTAAATCTATAAAAAATACCAATTCAACAATTGTTGTTTCTCAATGAATCAAGCAAGTAAATTAAGTTGTTGAAGACCCTGTATTTCTAGCTCAGGCAAGCACAGACATCCACCAATGCCAAATGGTCCTAATTCAGCTCCAATTGGTACATTTACATAACGTTACATGGATGCTCCAATGTTGTCCATAGGATTCATGACTTATATTTTATTAAATGTATTAAATTATACAAAAATACTCCTACTTTAACCTCCATTTTTGTTTATGATTCTGATAACTAACACAAAAATAAACACATGCATCAATTAGCTGATTGAAGTAACTACACTATACTCTAAAATCTCTGTTAATGCTTGACCTCTGTTGTCTTAACAGAGCTTTCTGGAGAACAGCCACCCTGACATCCAGTCTCTGGAGTCCCTGCAGAGCCGAGCGATGGAGGAGTTCTCCAAAGTGGCCTCCTTCTTTGAAGAAGACAGCAAGTTCACCAGCACAGAGGCCTTCTTTGGTATTTTTGCAGAGTTTATTCACAAATTTGAGGGGAGCGAATGAATCAGAACTGCGGCCATATTACCGTAATCTATTCAAAGCGTCTCATTTAGTCACCGGGTGTGTGGTGGCGATATTTCAGAAAAATGTGTTCAATGTTTGGATCGTTACTTTTGTTGTTTCAGAGAGCTCTCAGTGAGACCCAGACTCCAGAAAACCCTAGAAGTCCCAGATTGTCCTCCCCACTGGCCTGGTAGACCCAGCAGAGTCTGATCTCCAAAACCAAAGTGCCAAACAGGAGAGAATCCATGCTGTTACTTTTAATGTTTAATGTAAACTCATCACCTTTTATCAAAGTAATGGCAGCGTTTTTTTCTTATTACTACTTCCATAACCACAGGCTACCATGATAGATGAAAGAGTATTGTCATTTTATCAAATATGATAGAATAGGATTTATTCATGATTAGGGATGGGGACAGAATTCAGTACTTTTACGGGCACCGACAGAATTCCGTCGACACTACCGGGTATCAATTCAAGTTAAACCAATTGGTACCATATTTCGATACCTTTGTAGCACGTAACGCCACGTCCGGGTTGCAGACTAAACACCGTCTCACGTAAACAATCGTTCAAGCAGCACTCAGGGCGGACTCAGCCGAACTCCCTCTAAGTGACGTTGCAAGTATGCCTGGTAGAAAATGCTTGAATATAAAGTAAGGCTCCACTTTTCCAAAATGCGGTAGCTTGTTATTTGCCATAGACAGGCAACTATTAGCATTACATGCGCGGATTCAACAACTCCAAATTCAGTAGTAATGACAATTACAACTAAGATGAATGTTACAATCAAACAGCCGGTGTGTAATAAATACAATACTTACAGTGTAAACACTTCGTGGGGCGCAACATAACATATTAAGCTTCCTGGAAAAAGTGACTTCCTAGTTAGACAACATACTATAGATATCCTATACAAGGTTATCCTATAAGGTTATCCTAAAACCTACACAAGGTATTAGCTATCTATACATAGTATACAGTACTGCCATCTAATGTCTTGGAAGTGCAACTGCATTGCAAATGAGACTCAAATGTAATAAGAAAACAACATATAACAACTGGATTGTGATGATCCGTTGCTCGGATCATGTTTTGTTTTAGTTTAAGACTCTCTTAGTTCTGTTTCAGCACCCCTAGGTTTGTGTTTCTTGGTTGCCATGGGTGCTGATTATTTTCACCCGCCTCTGATTAGTGTTCGGGACGCTCACCTGCTCCCCAGGCACTATTTATTCCTGCCTTTCGCCACACTCGGTCTGGCTGTTTTGTTTGCTTCATGCAACATTACTTTCGTAAATCCTAGCTTCTGATTGCTGTTTCTATGCTAAGCTTTCCGGCTAGCTTTTTCCTTAGCTTCCCGTGCTTTCCTGTACTTTTGTATTTTGCTTTATTTATGGATAATAAATCATTGTCCTACCTGCACGCTGCCTCTGGAGTTCCGTCGGCATCTTGGGGAAACGATCCGCGCATAACCATGCGACTACCCAACCGTAACAGGGATAGCACAGTTATCATAATCAGCTTGTTTTAAAATAAAATGTTATTATCAAACAATTAAAATATATTAACACACACAAAAGTACTGAAAATTGGTATCGATTCCCAGGTACAAGGATTTGATACTGTGTGGGTTTAAATGTGAATAGTACCCATCTGTATTCATGTCACAATGGGGAAATTCTGCGGTTGCAGTGTAGATAATATCTGCCTGGAGGTAACTATTTACACAGGTGCAGTGAGTATGTAGCAGGTGTTTGCTTTAAGTAAGGCATTTATTGAATATATTTGTACAAGTGTGCAAAGAATTGTACATTAGGCACATACGCGCGTGAAGTTGGTCCTCAATTGTAAAGCCTATGTGTCATACAGAAACTCAAAACAACATCTATTTTGGGATGCGCACGATCTTAGGATTTTTTTTTTTCTATGGCAGTAATAGGGTTGGGTGATAAAACTATATCGATATATAGTGCGATAAGTAAGTATTTGATAGCAATATATATAGCATATATTGTAGAGTCCCAGAAGAGTTAGTGCTGCAAGGGGTTCTGGGTATTTGTTCTGTTGTGTTTATGTTGTGTTACGGTGCGGATGTTCTCCCGAAATGTGTTTGTCATTCTTGTTTGGTGTGGGTTCACAGTGTGGTGCATATTTGCAACAGTGTTAAAGTTGTTTATACGGCCACCCTCAGTGTGCCCGTATGGCTGTTGACCAAGTATGATTTGCATTCACTTGTGTGTGTGAAAATCCGTAGATATTATGTGATTGGGCCGGCACGCAAAGGCAGTGCCTTTAAGGCACGCCCCCAATATTGTTGTCTGGGTGGAAATCGGGAGAAATTCGGGAGAATGGTTGCCCCGGGAGATTTTCGGGAGGGGCACTGAAATTCGGGAGTCTCCCGGGAAAATTGGGAGGGTTGGCAAGTATGACTGGGAGACGCTACTGCTCCGTACTTCTCCCTACGTCCGTGTACCACTCCGTACAGCGGCGTTTTAAAAAGTCATAAATTGTACTTTTTGAAACCGATTCCGATGATTTCCGATATTACATTTTAAAGCATTTATCGGCCGATATTTTCGGCAGTCCGATATTATCGGACATCTCTAATTGATACATGGAGTTTCACTGTTACTTTGTTTAAGGATTATAATACAAATGTTGTATCATGGTGGCATTACTACAGGGAACAATAATTATTACATTGTAACAATAATTTGTATCAACAATGTAGGAAGAATGAATATACCAACAATGGTAAGAGACAAAATACCAACAATGGTAATAGACAACATAGCAACAATGGTAAGAGACAAAATACCAACAATGGTAAGAGACAAAATACCAACAATGGTAATAGACAACATAGCAACAATGGTAAGGAAACATTGAGCACATGTTAACACTTTGAGACAGAGTACAACAGCAGGTCAAATTAAAGACCCTCATCTCTATATTTGAACCAGACCCGATGTTTATATAATAGTTTAAATCGATTAATAGTTTGGCATTTCTTGTGTTGTAAGTCCAGTTTGTTCCATAGTTTTACTCCGCATACAGACACACAAAAACGTTTATGCGTGGTTTGAGCTCTCGGCAATGAGAAATATCCAAATATCCATATGATCAAGACGTGCACACAGATAGTCTCACATGCTGACCAAGTTGCTGTTTGGTTAGCCACCAGCCAACCCTAACAGTCACCTGTTCTGTTACCTGTATATCAATTGTGCAGTGAACCAACTTATTTGCCTCCAACAATATCTAACATACTTCCCAATTGTGGAGTCTGTCCAATCATTCTGTCCTAATATCAGGCGGATTTTTATTTATTTAGCAGTTGCGATGTAATGAATAAAGACGTCAAAAATGTTCCTAAGAATGTTCTGCAAAGAGACGTCGTTTTTTTTAACAACTTCACCCAACTGTAATGAGTGACACAACTTCTTTGTTGAAAAAGAGCCAGATATGCTGAATCATGGTATTTATGCTTCTTCTGCAGACGTGCAGAAATGACAGATTGCATGTGTTTGTGTAGATATGACTCTAGTATACGCTGTCAAAAGAAAGGCTGATACTAACAATACTTTTAATTGTTTTTCAATTGTCCTGTCCTTTTTAGATACAAAACATATGTTTTAGAAATAAGTAAACAATAAGTGGAATTGGCATTCATTTCATGTGCGTGTATGTATAATTCTAGGACATTTTTAGGGCCTTGGCAGCTTTTGCTGCCCGTGCCCTAAAAATGTCTGCAGCCACTGCAACAAAACCGGGAGCGAAAACATGGAAAGTATGGAACATTTCACCCTAAACATGACTAACTTACACAATTTGGAAAGTGGACCTTGCTTTTAATGGCAGTTAGTGTGTTATGTGAGAGCATTTAAAAGCAGAGGTATGTCGGACGGGACAGCAGGGAGGAACGGAGTTATGTAAAAAAGGTAAACTTTGTCCATGCATCTTTTTAAATACAGAACACAATCATCACAAAATGCACTTTTCTTGTTGTTTTGTTGCCGTTTTATTGACCGTCCTTTGTTTACATAAAAATGTGGTACTTTGTTTTACTCAGCACTTTACCCGTCCTTGCTTTTAAATGGACAAAATTTGAATATTTTGATTGTTGTAAGAGCCTAATGAGCTGCACAGTTGATAAATAAGTGTTTCTGAATGAAGTATTATTGTATTTATTGTTAGCACAAGCCTTAAAATACTGTATATCATGAATATGAAAGCTGATGGCTAAATTACAGCCACTAAATAGGTGTACGCCTCAAAATCGGCCATAATGTTTTGTATTCAACAAATAGTTTTCATTCAACATCGACAGAAACTCTGAAAAGGTGTGTTATTGTTGGTGCGACGGCGCCTTCTTTTTGACGAGTTCGCTCACTGCAGTTTGTTGCGGGTTGAAAATGTATTTCCTGTTTCGTTCCTTAAACCGGAAGTGTTTGTCTGTTGCGTTTCTGCTCGAAAGGATTCTTCATTCATCACTCCGAGCAACAGTTGTAAGTTTTACAGTATAACTAAAACTATTCATACTTACTAAACCAAATTAATTTTTACCGGGGGCCGCATGAGCTACCCGAGCACTGCTGGAGGGCCACATCGACAATATTTCAATTACATTTTGCTCAATATTATTTTTGATATATACCGTAAGATAAATAATAATAATAATAATAATAATAATTAATAATAATAGTAATACTTCAACATAGTGTGTGTAACAGCATTCCATGACTAATATAAATAAATTAACATTAATAATAAATGACAGTAAAATAAGCACACGTATGACTGAGGAGTCACAGTGTAACTTTGTGTGGTGTTTGAGTTGTCCGACTTTTTGTGTGGCCATAAACGCACCAGTGGTTTAGTGCTATGCGTGTTGGTGACAGATGACAAGTTGGTTTTGGCCTGGTTTGTACGGCAGAAAATGACTAGTTTTTCCAGATAGAAGTGTTTTACTCATGTTTTTGGTGTGGTTATGTCCGAATATAAACAGTTTTGCTAAATAAAGTGATCGATATAATTCCTGTCCTCGAAGCATCTCGATAGACGTTACAATAATTGAACGGTGTTCAATTGAACGGTGTTGACGAACACCGTTAGGGCCGCTTGTTGTCACTGTCACTCAAAGTTGCATTGCAAAATTCCATAGAATAAATATGTTTATTTTGTTTAGAATTCAGATGGGATTTGATTTGGTGCGCGGCATATATTTGCTGCGCGCAGCGGACGCTTGAGCAGTGCGCAATTGCGCAGGCACGCACCTTAGAGGGGACGTTGCATGGCAGTTCATGTCTTGTTGGAAACACGGCATTCCTCATCAACTTTTCTCTTTTTAGCGTTGTGGGTGTAAACCGTGCATCACTTGTCGCTGCATGTGCACCTTCACTCGCAGGTTACACACGGACACACGCCCATAAATAATAATTTTCAAAATAAAAGCAGCACAGTTGTATTGCGCGCACGACATAGATGTTTTTTCAACTTTATTTTGTAATTGCAGCTGTTCACATTCACTCACAATCACGCACACGCATACGTCCACACGGAAGTAATACAAATAACGATTTTCAAAACAAAAGCAGCACCGTTGTATTGCACTCGACATAGATACTTTTTAAAATTTATTTTGTAATTTATAATTGGCCTCACGCGGGCCGGACAGGGACGCACAAAGGGCCGGATGCGGCCCGCGGGCCGCAGAATGCCCAGATCTGTACTAAAC
Source organism: Entelurus aequoreus (assembly GCF_033978785.1). NCBI lineage: Eukaryota > Metazoa > Chordata > Actinopteri > Syngnathiformes > Syngnathidae > Entelurus > Entelurus aequoreus. Next base: position 68,615,736 of record NC_084743.1, on the reverse strand, counting down.
CGTCCCATGTGTGATGTCTGTAGGAGTGTTTTCATGCACATTTTTATGTGCTATCGTAATGTAATCAGGCTAGCGTCATCTACGAGTATCTGTGTAAGTATTATTAACATACTATGCCATTCTTTTTGTATTGTTTCAGTTTCGTAAATTAACCAAAACGTCCCCGAGGACTTATTGAGTCTGTTTAGCTGATCGGAGAGCTAGTGGGTCCATGACGGTGACTTCTGTTTTGTTTGATCAGTTTTACTGCCATGTTACAATTAATGTATGTAAATAGACATTTACAGAATCTTTCGTACCGGTATATATCTTCTGCGGCTATAATTTGCAAACATATTTCTTTCTTTCAAAATTTGGTGGGAGCAGCTTAAATACGGTAACCTATTTTCAGTTTAACTGAATACATGTTGTTAAATAATATGAAAGCATGTGTTTGTCACAAAGATGATTATTTATTTAACACATAAACCCCAAGCTTAGATCTTTGTACTAACCAAATAAACTGCACAAGAAGAGACTCTTAAATAGCTGACGAAACATATACATCCGATTGTGTTGTGCTAAAACAACACAATCGGATTTTCCGATTTTCCGGACCATAGGGCACACCGGATTATAAGGCGCACTGCCGATGAATGGTTTATTTTTTTAAAAATCGTTTTTCATATATAAGGCACACCGGATTATAGGGTGCATTAAAGGGGTCTTTTTTTTTTGTTTTTCTTTCTAAATTTAAAAAAACGATTTTCCGATTTTCCGATTTTCCGGACCATAGGGCACACCGGATTATAAGGCGCACTGCCGATGAATGGTTTATTTTTTTAAAATCGGTTTTCATATATAAGGCGCACCGGATTATAGGGTGCATTAAAGGGGTCATTTTTTTTTTTTTTCTTTCTAAATTTAAAAAAACTATCTTGTGATCTATTTAACATGTAATGGTGGTTCTTTGGTCAAAATGTTGCATGGATTATGTTTTACAGATCATCTTCAAGCCGCTTTCTGACAGTGGCTTCCGGATGCGTTGTTTTGTGGGCGGTCTTATTTACGTGGCTCAACTTCGACAGCGTCTTCTCCCCGTCATCTTTGTTGTAGCGGTGTAGCGTGCAAGGACGGGGGTGGAAAAAGTGTCAAAAGATGGAGCTAACTGTTTTAATGACATTCAGACTTTACTTAAATTAATAACGGAGCAGCATCTCTTCCTCCGGAAACAACAACAAGGCCGGAAATGTGTCCCGTGAAAAACCGTCCGACCGGAACTTTAATAACTAAAGTTCCTTGAGTGAATAATGTAAACTCACTACACCGGTATGTTTTAGCGCTTTCATGGCGAGTTTACTGACCGATATAAGTAAGAACTTTACACTACTTTATATTAGAAATGGCAACAGCGGAGGATGAATGTCACATAACAAGAAGATAGAGAAAAGGAAGAAGCTTATCGACTACAAAGACGGACGCATGCAATTTCTTCAGGATTTATGCAGATACCAAATACAGATCAGCGGGTACCAGAAGGTAAGAAAAGTTGCTTTTGCATAATATTGTAAAACAAAATGCCAGATAATATGTCTTACCTTATACACACACCATAATAATACTCGTATGAGTTTTGAGGGAAAAAAAATATTTTAAATACGGTATATTAATAATGAATATGTTAAATTAAGAGCACAAAAAGGGGACAGTTCCACCACTTTAGTCATAATTTTAGCGCTTAAGAAACTTCGCTATGACTTTAGCACCAGATTTCTTCCGTTTGTCTGATATTGTCATTACTGCCACAAGTCGTGGAAAAGTGCATTGCAACTGAGTAGAGGCTGCTCAGTGGCCTTGTCGTTAGAGTGTCCGCCATGAGATCGGTAGGTCGTGAGTGAGTCATACCAAAGACAATATTAGACCTCCTTGCTTGGCACTCAGCATCAAGGGTTGGAATTGGGGGTTAAATCACCAAAATGATTCCCGAGCGCGGCCACCACTGCTGGTCACTGCTCCCCTCACCTCCCAGGCGGTAGAACAAGGGGATGGGTCAAATGCAGAGGGCAATTTCACCACACCTAGTGTGTGTGGGCCTATTAGTGTTACTTTAACTTTTTTTACCACTGCGACCCATACGGACCAGAGCTGAGAAACAGAGTCTACTCTAGGGGGCGCTCACGACCCAGCAATGGTTAAAAAGACTGCCATATATGCACAAAAAGGCAAACTAGACACAGCAAGCACAGGGAAAGCTATGCTGCATGAAGGTTCAAATCAAAACAACGATCCACTTAGAGAGCATCCTGATTGGCAACCAGGAACAGATGTGCCCTGATTGCCAATCAGGGACAGGTGTGGAAGAATAGGTGACAAAAGGACTGCAACTGGAAAGGAAACAATACAACGCACAGGAACATTAAAAAGTAAAGTCCAAACCTGTCATACAGTTGATGAATAGTCGACAATAAAGCACATGACCTATATTGGGATATATATTTTTGTCTCGTGCCAATTATTTGTAATGTTTAATGTTTAATGTTTTGGGTGCATGAGGTTGTCGGGCAGAGTGCATGTCAATCAAAGACGGACTCTACAACACAATACCACACTAAAGTGACCACAAAGTACTTTTTCAAGACTGGAAGATAAGTTGCTTAACCCAGTGTTTATGCAGTTTCACCTATTTGGGTTAAAAATATTTTTTGCAAACCATTAATTATAGTCTGCAAATAATGTGCCCTTGTTGAGTGTCGGTACTGTCGAGAGCTCGGCAGAGTAACCATGTTATACCATACCATATCAGTAGGTGGAAGCCGGTAGATAATTGCTTTGTAGATGTCGGGAACACGTCGTGTGAGACAACAATGGTTTGTCGTGATCACAATATGCAGGCAACAGTGGGAGGCAGCGTGCAGGTAAACGGGTATCTAATGCTTAAACCAAAAATAAACAAAAGGTGAGTGCCCCTAAGAAAAGGCATTGAAGCTTAGAGATGGCTATGTAGAACGAAACTAAAACTGAACTGGCTCCAAAGTAAACAAAAACAGAATGCTGGACGACAGCAAAAACTTACAGCGTGTGGAGCAGAGACGCCGTCCACATCCTGATTGCCAAAACAAAGCAGGTGCGGGGAATAGCGCTCAAAGGAAGATACGAAACTGCAACAGGAAAATACTAGGGCTGCAACAACTAATCGATTAAAATCGATTATAAAAAAAAGTTGGCGATTAATTTAGTCATCGATTCGTTGGATCTATGCTATGCGCAGAGGCAATTTTTAATTTTTAATTTTTTTTATAAACATTTATTTATAAACTGCAACATGTACAAACAGCTGAGAAACAATAATCAAAATAGGTATGGTGCCAGTATGCAGTTTTTTTTTCAATAAAATACTGGAAAGGATAGATATGTAGTTTGTCTCTTTTATCCGATTATTAATCGATTAATCGAAGTAATAATCGACAGATTAATCGATTGTCATATTAATCGTTGGTTGCGGCCCTAGAAAATACCAACAAAACAGGAAAAGCCACCAAAATAGGAGCGCAAGACAAGAACTAAAACACTACACACGGGAAAACACCAAAAAACTCAAAATAAGTCAGGGCGTGGTGTGACAGGGCGTGACAGTACACCTACTTTGAGACAAGAGCTATATTGATGCATGGTTGGTTATGGTTTAAATTCATATCCAACAATTGCGACGACAACTTTTTACTGTCTACTGAGTTTCATTTTTTAATGATTACTGCTGGTGGTGTACCTCTGGAATTTTTCAATGAAAAAAATGTGCCATAGCTCAAAAAAGGTTGAAAAACACTGGTATATAGTAGATAGTATATGTAGAACGAAACTAAAACTGAACTGGCTACAAAGTAAACAAAAACAGAATGCTGGACGACAGCAAAAACTTACAGCGTGCAGGGCAGAGACGGCGTCCACAAAGTACATCCGAACATGACATGACAACAATGTCCACACAAAAAAAATAACTTAAATATTTTTGATTGCAAAAACAAAGAATAGCGCTCAATTGAAGACATGAAACTGCAACAGGAAACAGGAAAAGACACCAAAATAGTAGCGCAAGACAAGAACTAAAACACTACACACGGGAAAACACCAAAAAAAGTCCAAATAAGTCACGGCGTGATGTGACAGGTCGTGACAGTACACCGACTTTGAGACAAGAGCTATAGAGATGCATGTTTGGTTATGGTTTAAATTCATATCCAACAATTGCAGCGACGACTTTTTACTGTCAACTGAGTTCCATTTTTTCAAGTTTTCTGCTGGTGGTGTGCCTCTGGATTTTTTTCAATGAAAAAAATGTGCCTTGGCTCAAAAAAGGTTGAAAAACACTGGTATATAGAAGTTAGTATATAGAACGAAACTAAAGCTGAACTGGCTACAAAGTAAACAAAAACAGAATGCTGGACGACAGCAAAAACTTACAGCTTGTGGAGCAGAGACGGCGTCCACAAAGTACATCCGAACATGACATGACAACAATGTCCACACAAAAAAAATTACTTAAATATTTTTGATTGCAAAAACAAAGAATAGCGCTCAAAGGAAGACATGAAACTGCAACAGGAAACAGGAAAAGACACCAAAATAGTAGCGCAAGACAAGAACTAAAACACTACACACGGGAAAACACCAAAAAAAGTCCAAATAAGTCACGGCGTGATGTGACAGGTCGTGACAGTACACCGACTTTGAGACAAGAGCTATAGCGATGCATGTTTGGTTATGGTTTAAATTCATATCCAACAATTGCGACGACGACTTTTTACTGTCAACTGAGTTCCATTTTTTCAAGTTTTCTGCTGGTGGTGCCTCTGGATTTTTTTCAATGAAAAAAATGTGCCTTGGCTCAAAAAAGGTTGAAAAACACTGGTATATAGTAGATAGTATATAGAACGAAACTAAAGCTGAACTGGCTACAAAGTAAACAAAAACAGAATGCTGGACGACAGCAAAAACTTACAGCGTTAGGGGTTCGGTGAGTCGGCTTTAGGGGTTCGGCGGAGCCTCCGCCGCGGAGGTCAAGACACACCCGACTCATCGTGTAAAAAAAAACTTCTGCCTATCGGCGTATTATGGATACCCTCCAAACAATGTTCCCTCTAATTTTCCATCTGATTTGCAGGTGTATAATTTATTGTGAGTTCATGCACTGTGTTGGTTTTGTTCTTTGAACAAGGTGATGTTCATGCACGGTTCATTTTGTGCACCAGTAAAAAAAAACCCTACTGTCTTGAATTTGAAAAAAACCCACCATTTTGGGGGAGGCGCGGTTGGGAGAGCGGCCGTGCCAGCAACCTGAGGGTTCCTGGTTCGATCCCCACCTTGTGCCGACCTCGTCACGTCCGTTGTGTCCTTGAGCAAGACACTCCACCCTTGCTCCTGATGGGTCGTGGTTAGCGCCTTGCATGGCAGCTCCCGCCATCAGTGTGTGAATGGGTGAATGTGGAAATAGTGTCAAAGGGCTTTGAGTACCTTGAAGGTAGAAAAGCGCTATACAAGTATAACCCATTTACCATTTATAAAGAAAGGTTCGGTGAATCCGTATATGAAACTGTTGGGGTTCGGTACCTCCAACAAGGTTAAGAACCACTGGTTTAAAGTCATAAATATTATTTAAACTGTCCACCATGGGTGCCCGAGTTTCAGCCGCTCTGCCCCACATCTTTGGAACTCTTTGCCACCAGACCTTCGTAACTTAGACTCAATATTCCTCTTCAAATCAAGACTCAAAACACACCTATTCCTGACTGCTTATTCATTGTAATCATCTTTTCTTCTCTATCTTTGTTGTTGTTATTAGGGACCGAGTCCCTTTGGGACAGAGGACCCTATTGTATTTCTAGCGTTTTATTATTATACCGCCGCCTCTTTGAGCTGTAATTTGACCCCCTTAACATGCTTCAAAACTCACCAAATTGGACACACACATCAGGACTGGCGAAAATTGCGATTTAATCAAAAAACCAAACCCCAAAACTCAAAATTGCGCTCTAGCGCCCCCTAGGAAGAAAACACAGACAAAACTGTCTCTAACTCCCAGTAGGAATGTCGTAGAGACATGAAACAAAAACCTCTATGTAGGTCTCACTTAGACCTAGATTTCATACACTGACAACCCCCAGCAAAAATCAACAGGAAGTTTGCAATTCCCCCTTCAAAACAAAAGTTGAGTAAAAACAGTCACCTTTTTTCAAACATTATCTCCTCTGAGCGCGTTTGTCGTGTCGGCTTCAAATTAGCACGGGAGAGAGATTGAACCCTTCTGATTAAAAGCTGATGAAAGAGTTTTAATTACTGCTCCGGTTTGGATTATGAGCCCTCAAAGTCGGTCCCGTCCATCGCTGCTTGCAGCTTTAATTATTGTTGTTTTTATCCAATTTGATTTTATTGTTTTGATTTTGTACTGTGTCCTTGAGTGCCCAGAAAGGCGCCTTATAAATTAAATGTATTATTATTATTATTAATATATCCAACAATTGCGACGACGACTTTTTACTGTCAACTGACTTCCATTTTTTTTTAAGTTTTCTGCCGGTGGTGTGCCTCTGGATTTTTTTCAATGAAAAAAATGTGCCTTGGCTCAAAAAAAAAAGGTTGCAAAACACTGGATTAACCCAACCCGTGCAAAGACAGTCTCGACACCATCAGACGTGTGAATAAAACTATAATTGTATATTTAGAAAAATGACAACAATAGTAAAATTACACAACTTTATCCACCGGATGATAGCAGCGGAATGCCGTTGCTAGGCGACCCAAGAGTCGTAGGCTTGTGTAACCACTTGGAGCGCCCATGAATACATTGAAGAGGATGATGGTGTCATTTATGAACAAACTGCAGATCACTCTGGAATATTGAAAAAAATAATCCAGATCATAATTTGTCATTGTATCTTGTTGACGTCTGGGCATGAGGAGGGGATTGTGCAAGTTGACTTGGCAGTCAGTCCCAGGCCCACATCTGGAGAACATTATGTCTGCAGGAGACTGGAAGAAAGGCCCCTTGCTTATCAAACTACGTGTTATTAATGTGTAATTGTTAATAAATGTGTATATAAGCAGGTAATTCACACACGTCACCCTGCTGGCCTTCTTCTGCCACGAATAGGAAAAAAAACAACGTCGTCTTCACGCCGGAATTAGGCCGCCGTTAATGATGAATATTGATTCAAAACCGATATGTGGTCTTTTTAAGCACCGGAAATGAAGAAAAATGATACATCTGCGGCGCGTAAACGGACGTACTGTGTCCGTGCACTTGAACGCAACGCCAACATACAAAGACGTGCGCTGAAAAGGGACAATTTGCTCGTTTTTCGGACAGGTTTTAACCGTTAAAAAGGTGTTTAAAAAGCATGGGTAGCGAGGTGAAGACAGACAAGACAAAATAGGACGTCGGCAACGTAAACACGGCAATATTGATTTGAGTGACGTCATTCAACGTGGCGTCCTACCTGCAGTCGTTCCGACGCGGGTTGCCACATGTTATCAGAATGGAAGAGTCTCCGTCTTGACGGCAGCTTGTTGTCGTTTCGTAGTCCGCCTCACATCTGTCCGCCTCTCTGCCCTCCTTCAGCCGGGAGTCGGCGACCAACGATGTGTTGCTCCGCCTGGCTGCGGTCGCTTCCTCCGCCGGCAGGGGGCGGTCACCCCGCGTGGAGAGTGCGCGTCTGGTGCTGCTTTCAGGGACTCGCGGAAATTTCGAACAGGTTCACTCGTTCGAGGTTTAGCTATTGTGTGACATAGTCAAATATTAATGAATATTCAGGCCAAGAGTGTCCAAAGTGGACATTTTTTTGTGTCACTTAACATTTAACGCTACTGTAAGTAACTTGTCACACAATGATTGTTTTTTTAACCAAAAAAATGTGCTTCAGTGGTAAATAGTCTATATTTTTCCCACATTTACAAATGAAATTGAATGAATCGTTCGGGTCGAATTATTGGCCTTTATGATTGGCAACACTAAATTGGCCCTAGTGTGTGAATGTTGTTGTCTGTCTGTGTTGACCCTGTGACTTGTCCAGGGTGTACAATTCCTTCCGCCCGAATGCAGCTGAGATAGGCTCCAGCACCCCCCGCGACTCCAAAAGGGACAAGCGGTAGATATGGATGGATGGATGGGCTGTCACTATAGGTGTCTCGTACACACCTGGAGCGCGTCAACAACAGTCATGTTGTTGTTTTGACAATTATGGATGTTAATTTATGTCTGTATTATGAAAGCTTTTTTTTTTTTTTTTTACTTTGAATTTTTTAAATTTTGACAACTAGATATTTCAAATACATAAAACATTGTGAGCAAAATGTGTGTGTTTAAAAACTGTTTGCTAAATTTTAGTGTAACATTTTTTTTTCAATAAAAATTAAGTGTAAAAAAATTCAGTATAAAAAAATTAGTGTATAAAAATTCTGCGCTGAAATATTCGTTGCATCAAAACTTAATACTTCCGATAAATGTTAATTTATTAAAAGTCAATATTAATTTGTAAAGCAACAAATATTCCTGCACTAAATTTATATTTAGTTTTTTTTCACTGACATTTTTACAAAGACCTTTTGTGCACCAATTATTTTGTTTTACACATAGTTTTTTTTACACTCATTTCTCTACATTGATTTTTTTTTAAACACACATATGTTGCGTATTCATTTTTAAAGCAACACATGTTCCTGCATTTAATTTATATTTAGTTTTTTTCCACTAAATTGTTTCCAAAAAAATATTGTGGACCAAATTTTTTTTACACTCCATTTTTATACACTAATTTCTCTACACTGATATTTTTTAAACACACAAATGTTGCTTGCCAATTTTTATCCACTAAAAACTGTCACCTTAATATCTGTCTTGTACACACCTGGAGGGCGTCAACAACAGTCATGTTGTTGTTTTGACAATTATGGATATTAATTTGTGTCTGTAATATGAAAGCGTTTTTTTGTACTTTGAATTTATGTAAGTGAATTTTTTGCATTTGAATTTTGAGAACTGAATATTTCAAATAATGCTGACAATTTCATTATGTAATACATTTTGAGTAAAATGTGTGGTTAAAAACAGAGTGTGCACAATTTTGTGTAAAAAAAATAATTGTATAAAAATTAAGTGTAAAAAAATTAATTGCAGAAAAACAAATTCAGTATAAAAAAATCGGTGCTTAAGTATTTGTTGCTTCAAAACTTAATACTTCCGATAAACTAAGACTGAAGTGACTGATTATGTCTTAGAACCAGCCAAGGAGGTGCTTCATTCTTAATTTATTAAAAGTCAGTATTAATTTTTAAAGCAACAAATATTTCTGCATTGAATTTATATTTGCAGTTTTTTCCACTGAATTTTTTACAAAAAAATGTGCACCAAATTTTTTTCACACAGAATTTTTTTTACACTCAATTTTTATACACTGATTTTTTTTAAACATACAAATGCTGCTTGCCGATTTTTATTCACTGAAAACTGTTGCCTTAATAGCTATCTTGTACACATCTGGGGTGCGTCAACAAGTCGTGTTGTTGTTTTGGCAATTATGGATGTTAATTCATGTCTGTTTTATGAAAACTTTTTTTTTTACTTAGAATTTATGTAAGTGTATTTTTTTTACGTTTGAATTTTAAGAACTGAATATTTCAAATAATGCTGACAAGTTCATTATATAAAACATTTCGAGTAAAATGCATGTTTAAAAAGAGTGTGCTAAATTTTAGTGTAAAAAAAATAATTGTATAAAAATTAAGTGTAAAAAAATTAATTGCAGAAAAAAATTCAGTATAAAAAAATCAGTGCTGAAGTATTTGTTGCTTCAAAACTTAATACTTCCGATAAATTAAGACTGAAGTGATCGATCCGGTCTTAGAACCAGCCAAGGAGGTGCTTCAGTCTTCATTTATTAAAAGTCAGTATTAATTTTTAAAGCAACAAATATTCCTGCAGTGAATTTATATTTAGTTTTTTTCCACTGAATTTTTGACAAAAAAATTGTGTGCACCAAATTTGTTTTACACTCATTTCTCTACATTGATTTTTTTTTAAACACACTAATATTGCCTGCCAATTTTTATTCACTAAAAACTGTCGCCTTAATAGCTGTCTTGTACACACCTGGGGCGGCGCGTCAACAACAGTTATGTTGTTGTTTTGACAATTATGGATGTTAAAGGCCTACTGAAATGAATTTTTTTTATTTAAACGGGGATAGCAGATCTATTCTATGTGTCATACTTGATCATTTCGCGATATTGCCATATTTTTGCTGAAAGGATTTAGTATAGAACAACGACGATAAAGATTGCAACTTTTGGTATCTGATAAAAAAAAGGCTTGCCCCTACCGGAAGTAGCGTGACGTAGTCAGTTGAACATATACGCAAAGTTCCCTATTGTTTACAATGATGGCCGCATGAAGTGAGAGAGATTCGGACCGAGAAAGCGACAATTTCCCCATTAATTTGAGCGAGGATGAAAGATTTGTGGATGAGTAAAGTGCAAGTGAAGGACTAGTGGGGAGTTGAAGCTATTCAGATAGGGAAGATGCTGTGAGAGCCGGGGGTGACCTGATATTCAGCTGGGAATGACTACAACAGTAAATAAACACAAGACATATATATACTCTATTAGCCACAACACAACCAGGCTTATATTTAATATGCCACAAATTAATCCTGCATAAAAACACCTGCGTGTTTGTTATGCTAGCTCCTAGCTCCTCTGCTAGCTCCTAGCTCCATAGAACACGCCAATACAATTCAAACACCTGATCAACACACACCATCACTCAGCCCAAAAGACCGTTTCCTTAACCCAAGGTTCATAAAGCTTATATATTTTTAAAAAGTTACGTACGTGACGCGCACATACGGTCAAGTTATCGAATGTTTAGCAGCCAAGGCTGCATACTCACGGTACCTGATATTCAGCTGGGAATGACTACAACAGTAAATAAACACAAGACATATATATACTCTATTAGCCACAACACAACCAGGCTTATATTTAATATGCCACAAATTAATCCTGCATAATAACACCTGCGTGTTTGTTATGCTAGCTCCTAGCTCCTCTGCTAGCTCCTAGCTCCATAGAACACGCCAATACAATTCAAACACCTGATCAACACACACAATCACTCAGCCCAAAAGACCGTTCACCTAACCCAAGGTTCATAAAGCTTATATATTTTTAAAAAGTTACGTACGTGACGCGCACGTAGGTACGGTATGTGTTATGCTAGCTCCTCTGCTAGCTCCTAGCTCCATAGAACACGCCAATACAATTCAAACACATGATCAACACACACAATCACTCAGCCCAAAAGACCGTTCACCTAATCCAAGGTTCATAAAGCTTATATATTTTTAAAAAGTTACGTACGTGACGCGCACGTAGGTACGGTACGTGTTATGCTAGCTCCTCTGCTAGCTCCTAGCTCCATAGAACACGCCAATACAATTCAAACACATGATCAACACACACAATCACTCAGCCCAAAAGACCGTTCACCTAACCCAAGGTTCATAAAGCTTATATATTTTAAAAAAGTTACGTACATACGCAAAAAAAAGCCAAAGCTGCATACTCACAGTAGCACGTCTGCGTCTTTGTCATCCAAATCAAAGTAATCCTGGTAAGAGTCTGTGTTGTCCCAGTTCTCTACAGGCGTCTGTGTATCCAAATCAAAAGTCCTCCTGGTTAGAGTCTCTGTTATCCGAGTTCTTCCATCTTGACTGCATCTTTCGGGAATGTAAACAAAGAAGCGCCGGCTGTGTACTGTTGTGGCTGACTACGTTCGAAAAATACGTCCATTTCGCACCGACAACTTTCTTCTTTGCTTGCTTGGCTTCCTTCTCCATAATGCAATGAACATGATTGAAACAGATTCACGAACACAGATGTCCAGAATACTGTGGAATTATGAAATGAAAACAGAGCTTTTTCGTATCGACTTCAATGTGGAAGGCATACCCGTGTTCGCCGGGCTACGTCACGCGCATACGTCATCCTCAGAGGCGTTTCGAACCGGAAGTTTAGCGGCAAATTTAAAATGTCACTTTATAAGTTAACCCGGCCGTATTGGCATGTGTTATAATGTTAAGATTTCATCATTGATATATAAACTATCAGACTGCGTGGTCGGTAGTAGTGGCTTTCAGTAGGCCTTTAATTTGTGTCTGTAATATGAAAGTGTTTTTTTTGTACTTTGAATTTATGTAAGTGAATTTTTTCCGTTTGAATTTTGAGAACTGAATATTTCAAATAATGCTGACAATTTCATTATGTAATAAATTTCGAGTAAAATGTGTGTTTAAAAGCAGAGTGTGCAAAATTTTGTGTAAAAAAAATAATTGTATAAAAATAAAGTGTAAAAAAATTCATTGCAGAAAAAAAAAAATCTGTATAAAAAATCAGTGTATGAAAAATCGGTGCTGAAATAATTGTTGCTTCAAAACTTAATACTTCCGATAAATTAAGACGGAAGTGATACATCCTGTCTTAGAACCAGCGAAGGAGCTGCTTCAGTCTTCATTTATTAAAAGTCAATATTAAGTTTTAAAACAACAAATATTTCTGCATTGAATTTATATTTACAAAGTTTTTTTCCACTGAATTTTTTACAAAAAAATTTTGTGGACCAAATTTTTTTTTCACTCAATTTTTATACACTCATTTCTCTACACTGATATTTTTTAAACACACAAATGTTGCTTGCCAATTTTTATTCACTAAAAACTCACCTTAATAGCTGTCTTGTACACACCTGGAGGGCGTCAACAACAGTCATGTTGTTGTTTTGACAATCATAGATGTTCATTTGTGTCTGTATTATGAAACCTTTTTTTTTTACTTAGAATTTATGTAAGTGAATTTTTTTACGTTTGAATTTTGAGAACTGAATATTTCAAATAATGCTGGCAATTTCATTATATAAAAAAATTCGAGTTTAAAAACAGAGTGTGCTAAATTTTAATGTAGAAAAAAATATTGTATAAAAATTAAGTGTAAAAAAATTAATTGCAGAAAAAAATTCAGTATAAAAAAATCGGTGCCGAAGTATTTGTTGCTTCAAAACTTAATACTTCCGATAAACTAAGACTGAAGTGACTGATTCTGTCTTAGAACCAGCAAAGGAGGTGCTTCAGTCTTAATTGATTAAAAGTCAGTATTAATTTTTAAAACAACAAATATTTCCGCATTGAATTTATATTTGCAGTTTTTTTCTACTGAAGTTTTTACAAAAAAATGTTGTGCACCAATTTTTTTTCACACAGAATTTTTTTTACACTCAATTTGTATACACTGATTTTTTTTAAACATACAAATGTTGCTTGCCGATTTTTATTCACGGAAAACTGTTGCCTTAATAGCTATCTTGTACACACCTGGGGCGCGTCAACAAGTCATGTTGTTGTTTTGAGAATTATGGATGTTAATTCATGTCTGTTTTATGAAAACTTTTTTTTTTACTTAGAATTTATGTAAGTGTATTTTTTTTACATTTGAATTTTTAGAACTGAATATTTCAAATAATGCTGACAAGTTCATTATATAAAAAATTTCGAGTAAAACGCATGTTTAAAAACAGTGTGCTAAATTTTAGTGTAAAAAAAATAATTGTATGAAAATTAAGTGTAAAAAAATTAATTGCAGAAAAAAATTCAGTATAAAAAAATCGGTGCTGAAATATTTGTTGCTTCAAAACTTAATACTTCCGATAAACTAAGACTGAAGTGACTGATTCTGTCTTAGAACCAGCAAAGGAGGTGCTTCAGTCTTAATTTATTAAAAGTCAGTATTAATTTTTAAAACAACAAATATTTCTGCATTGAATTTATATTTGCAGTTTTTTTAAACGGAATCTTTTCCAAAAAAATGTGCACAAATTTTTTTTACACAGAATTTTTATACACTCATTTCTCTACACTGATTTTTTTTAAACACAAATATGTTGGTTGCCGATTTTTATTCACTGAAAACTGTCGTCTTAATAGTGTCTTGTACACACCTGGGGCGCGTCAACAACAGTCATGTTGTTTTGACAATTATGGATGTTAATTTGTGTCTGTAATATGAAAGCTTTTTTTTTTCTTCTAGTGTCTAGCTAGCGTTTAACGTTTTAGTTGCCAGCGAGCTATTAGCGGCGCAATACTGTTATTATTTGAATATTGTTAGTATTGCACAATAACAAGGTAACTGTAGGAGCAGTTTAATGTAAAAAAACAATCATATTTTCATACAAGACATTTAAGTAGGGGGCCCCTGCTCCTTTTTTCTATCAGTTTGGGGGTCCTAGCCCTGGAAAATGTTGAAGACCCCTGGCACAGAAAGTTTATGCGCTGCTAAAACCCACATCTAAATAACAGTTGTGTAAAAACGAGTCCCCTTCCGCTCTGACCATAAGCTCAAGTCCGAGCCGTGAGATACCAGACTGCAGCGAGTGTGTGCGGACATGGACGTGTCTGTAATTGTCGTGTGCGACATGCGTCTGCACGCAGTCCCCGTCTGTGTGGAGCCATGTTTACACAGGGAACATCTGGATAAAGCCTGAGGTCACTGAGGCTGTTCCCATTACCAACACTCCATAAAAGGGCCTTCCCACACCGCTCAGTCTACCACCTGCAGACAAAAAGTGATAGTCAAAGTGTTTGGAAATCATCCACTTGGTTCAAACAAGACACCAGCTTTCGACCGACATGTTTCACTTTAATCTTGACATTATTTAACACAGATGTTACGTAATAATCAGTCTTTATTGGTCATTCCAGCACAGGAACTATTCTGTAACGATACTCCAAGTGAGTTAGTGTAGAACGGAAACACCGAATAAAACTACCTTTATTATAATCAGGGGCACACTCTAGGCCCCGTTAAAACAAAATGTCCACCACAAACCTGTTTTTGGGAGCCTCTGTCAGCCAGGCTTTATGGCGCCCCTGATTATAATCACACCTAGTCTTTAGCCCGGGGGTGTCCAAAATGTTTCCACTGAGGGCCGCTCACTAGAAAATGAAATGTTGGTCAACGTTAAATCAATAAAATGTTAAAGGGACCACGACCATGAATTGATTAACGTGGACCCCGACTTAAACAAGTTGAAAAATTTATTCGGGTGTTACCATTTAGTGGTCAATTGTACGGAATATGTACTGTACTGTGCAATCTACTAATAAAAGTTTCAATCAACCAACTCAATCAGGGAAGGGATTCATATGGCCCCATTCCTGGGTGGATCTTGGGTGAGAGGTAGAGAGGTGGGTTCATCATGTCAAAATTGATAGAACAAATATATTTAGTTAGAAAGATGAAGTAATGTATTTATTTTGTATTAATTTATGATTTTTTTTTAATATTAAATATATATATACACTACCGTTCAAAAGTTTGGGGTCACATTGAAATGTCCTTATTTTTGAAGGAAAAGCACTGTACTTTTCAATGAAGATAACTTTAAACTAGTCTTAACTTTAAAGAAATACACTCTATTCATTGCTAATGTGGTAAATGACTATTCTAGCTGCAAATGTCTGGTTTTTGGTGCAATATCTACATAGGTGTATAGAGGCCCATTTCCAGAAACTATCACTCCAGTGTTCTAATGGTACAATGTGTTTGCTCATTGGCTCAGAAGGCTAATTGATGATTAGAAAACCCTTGTGCAATCATGTTCACACATCTGAAAACAGTTTAGCTCATTACAGAAGCTACAAAACTGACCTTCCTTTGAGCAGATTGAGTTTTGGGTGACCCCAAACTTTTGAACGGTAGTGTATGTGTATATATATATATATATATATATATATATATATATATATATATATATATATATATATATATATATATACACAGTATATATAACATTTTAAAATTATTTATAATCTTATTTTTTCTTATTTTTTTTTCATTTTTAAGTACTATTTCCAGGCTTTGGCTGACCACATAAAATTATGTGGCGTGCGAGATCTGGCTCCCGGGCCTTGAGTTTGACACCTGTGGCCAAGGGTACACTTATTAATGATGAAAAAGTATACACTACCGTTCAAAAGTTTGGGGTCACCCAAACAATTTTGTGGAATAGCCTTCATTTCTAAGAACAGGAATAGACTGTCGAGTTTCAGATGAAAGTTCTCTTTTTCTGGCCATTTTGAGCGTTTAATTGACCCCACAAATGTGATGCTCCAGAAACTCAATCTGCTCAAAGGAAGGTCAGTTTTGTAGTTTCTGTAACAACTTAAACTGTTTTCAGATGTGTGAACATGGTTGCACAAGGGTTTTCTAATCATCAATTAGCCTTCTGAGCCAATGAGCAAACACATTGTACCATTAGAACACTGGAGTGATAGTTTCTGGAAATGGGCCTCTATACACCTATGTAGATATTGCACCAAAAACCAGACATTTGCAGCTAGAATAGTCATTTACCACATTAGCAATGTATAGAGTGTATTTCTTTAAAGTTAAGACTAGTTTAAAGTTATCTTCATTGAAAAGTACAGTGCTTTTCCTTCAAAAATAAGGACATTTCTATGTGACCCCAAACTTTTGAACGGTAGTGCATCTATCTGCGATTAATTTTGAGTTAACTATGAACAAACTGCGATTACTCACGATTAAATATTTAAACCGTTTGACAGCCCTAGTTATTAGTGTCAATACGTTCTTGTTGCATTACACCTGTTTGCTCTTAAATTCCACTTTTTAATGTGTTTTTTTTTTTAAATAGCTACAGGCCACACTTTGGACACCCCCGTTCTAGCCTAAGTTTGACTTAAACACATAAAGTGGCAATATAGTACATTCTATACGATTCATACACCAATGAGAAACTTGCATTTAAAGAACAAAGACAGTAAGTATTTACTAAAAAGGCAGAAAACAAGGTTCCGCGTGACTAATAGTCTTCCACGTGTGTTCTACTGTACTTACCACAACAGAATATTTGGCACAATCTGGACAGAGTAATAATACATCTGCAGGGGAAAAAATAGCCACCAAGAAAAGGATCTCCAAATATTACAGCGACAACATCAAATCTAACCATGCATGAAGTAAGGCAACCTACTGCAGGATCGAGTTAAAATAGAAAAATATACAGCGTACGCAGTGACAACTATTTCTACAACAACTGTGCTGACTTGTCAGCTGTGTCTGATTGTTTTTTTTTTAACAAATCGGGCTCCTGAGTTGCAGGCCCCGACTGAAGACAGACAGTTGGGTGCAGACTAATCGTCACTCTAACCGTGCCCGCAGATTACTGGTACTGATGGTACTTCGTCCGTAACTTGCTGCTCTTATGCTACAATAAAGCTTTAAAAGCGTGAACGTCGACAGGAAAATAGATCCTCCGTATTTGTTCGTTGAACCTACAGACATACAGGTGGTCCTCGGCTTTTTGAACGAGTTCCGTCATCAACGACGCAAGTTTTAGTGTAAGTCGGAACTAGGGATGTCCGATAATGGCTTTTTTGCCGATATCCGATATTGTCCAACTCTTAATTACCGATACCGTTATCAACCGATACCGATATATACAGTCGTGGAATTAACACATTATTATGCCTAATTTGGACAACCAGGTATGGTGAAGATAAGGTCCTTTTTAAAAAAAATTATAAAATCAGATAAATCAATTAAAAAAATGTTCTTGAATAAAAAATAAAGTAAAACAATATAAAAACAGTTACATAGAAACTAGTAATTAATGAAAATGAGTAAAATTAACTGTTAAAGGTTAGTACTATTAGTGGACCAGCAGCACGCACAATCATGTGTGCTTACGGACTGTATCCCTTGCAGACTGTATTGATATATATTGATGTATAATGTAGGAACCAGAATATTAATAACAGAAAAAAACAACCCTTTTGTGTGAATGAGTGTAAATGGGGGAGGGAGGTTTTGTGGGTTGGTGCACTAATTGTAAGTGTATCTTGTGTTTTTTATGTTGTTTAATTTAAAAAAACAAAAAAAAACGATACCGATAATTTTGGATATTACATTTTAAAGCATTTATCGGCCGATAATATAGGCAGGCCGATATTATCGGACATCTCTAGTCGGAACTCTTTCCAAAATAAAGACTTTGGTCAGTCACACTGTACAGAGACTAGTAGGGAGGGATATGAAATACAATAAAACTCCACGTTTAAGGTATAAATGAAACAGTAAGAAAGAGTAGGACTGTCTTTGATAAGGATTTTCATGGTCGAGTCAGATTTGGTAGATTTTGCCAACTATGGGCAAAATGTTTTTGTATGCTAGCAGGAGCCCAGCTAACGAGGATCCACATAAGTAGTGAAGTGAAGTGAATTATATTTCTATAGCGCTTTTCTCTAGTGACTCAAAGCGCTATACATAGTGAAACCCAATATCTAAGTTACATTTTTAAACCAGCGTGGGTGGCACTTAGTAGTAGGTGGGTAAAGTGTCTTGCCCAAGGACACGACGGCAGTGACTAGGTTGGCAGAAGCGGGGATCGAACCTGGAACCCTCAAGTTGCTGGGACGGCCACTCTACCAACCGAGCTATACCGCCCCAAGTAGATCTCCTTTGCGACTTTTTGCAACTCAAAAAGGCTAAAACACTCTGATAAACAATGTAGAGATCGGATAGTTCAGCTAGGTCCTCGTATTGTCTCCTGTTGGGGCCAGTTTGGGCATTAAGACAACCAAACTTGACTACGGCGGAACCTCGATTTAAGAAACACTTATTGTACAAACTTTTCAATTTACGAACCACAGACCGGATAAAAATACGCTTTGGTGTACGGACCTTGTCTGGGTCTACGAATGTTGCCTGCAACATGTTTCAGGGATGCTGGCACAGGTGGCAAAAATGACTGAGATAGTTGAGGAATGCTCATCAAACACTTATTTGGAGCATCCCACAGGTGAACGGGCTGGTTGGGAACAGGTGGGTGCCATGATTGGGTTATAGAAGCAGCTTCCATTAAATGCTCAGTCATGTTTCAGCCATTGAACGATCTCCAGTGTTCATTCAGTCAGCACAAGTTCTGTTATTTTTAGCCTTTTTCCAACATTTGTCTGTTTTTTTCTAGCTTAATATGAGTCCAAAGAAAGCAATGGACAAGTGACGCGTTGATTGAAACGTTCAGAAAGCATCCACAGCGTTGTCAACACTGCCTCCCTCTCCCTTCTTCTGCACGCAAAGAAGATTGACTGACAAGCTAAAGTTGATTGTTTTATTTAAGTCCTAATCATTGTAGCAACCTGGCTGGTAGAGTGCACCACAAAGCTAGTGACAGTGTGTGTGTGTGATTTTGGCACGGCGACATTTCAGCTAGTTGTTGTTGTTTTGACTGTGTCATCACATAGGTAGTTGATTCATCACCTCCATGTTATGTTTGTTTGATATACAGTAATGTCAAGCACTTTATATTGTCTACAGTGTACAATATTTTACTAAAATACTACTTTTCATGTTTACATTGTTTCCGATGGAGAAATTTGCTTCAATATACAAACTTTTTTAATTTACGAACCCTGTTCAAGAACCAACTAAATTTGTAAATCGAGGTTCCACTGTATCTAAAAGAAGGTCAAGGTTTCCGCACTGTTGCCAGAGGGGGGCAGTGAGAGACATTTGTTGACTGAGCCGACTGGTCGGGTTCAACGTCCGAAGATTTGACTGTGAGGTTGACAGTCGCCTTCTCCAAATGGAATTGTGGAATAATCGACTGTTGTAAGATACGCCTACAAAAAAAAGAGAACGATTCCTTATGTACATTTTTACGCTTTCAATCCGAACTATTACCAACAATTACCATGAATTGATTAACGTGGACCCCGACTTAAACAAGTTGAAAAACTTATTCGGGTGTTACCATTTAGTGGTCAATTGTACGGAATATGTACTGTACTGTGCAATCTACTAATAAAAGTTTCAATCAATCAATCAAACCAACTGCTTTGTCATCCCCACCTTGAACCTTAGTTTTGCTAATTAGCCTAAAACCGCAAAAAACATCCCTTATTTTATTACTTTTTAAGATTCCAAACAATCTTTTAGTCTCAATCCCAATAATGTGACGCTGCTTAGGTGTCATTTAACATGCTCAAAAATTACATCCTTAATGATCGCAACAGTCGAGCACAATCCCCCTCTTTATGCCTTTCATTTTTTTACACTTTCCTTTTCTTTGGCGCACTGCCATCAAAGACATAACCTACGAGACACAATGAAGCGCAAAAAATGAACTAATAAGCAATGTTTTCCTTCCTCAGTGCAGACAAACCAGTCTTGTACTTACGGACGCAAAATACTTTTTTAATGAATTCATGGGAGCGCGTTTTTTTAACCAACGATGTAAAAACGAGGACCACCTGTATTGGATTTTGGGATCCTTGCTTTCGTATTCTCTAATTCTACATTCAGACTGACTTTCCAATACACGCGTGTGTGTATGTGTGCAACATGTGGTGAGTTGCTGTGTTTTACAAATCCTTCGTTTTTATTAGAGTAACCAAAGGTTTGTCATCCGGACTGTAGTCTTCGTAGTTGATGGGAGTGGCGTCGTACATGGCAGGCCGGGACTTCTTGCCAAATCTGAAAGGAAAACAGAAAGAAAATCAATATTGCATAATCAGAGGCAATTTTACAGGACTTATTTCCATCCATTTTGTAGAAGGGTGGCACATGGACCAAGGAAGAAACACTTCTGGACAAAGATGATTATACAGTAATTACCACCGTTAGGAGGAGTTAAGGTCTGTCTGTTGGTTAGTTAGCAACATAACTCAAAGAGTTATGGGCGGATTTAGGTAAAACTTTCAGGAAATGTCAGAACTAGGATAAGGAACAATTTATGAGATTTTTTCCATTTTTACAGCGTTACTTTATGTTTTCAATGCGAGCCTCTACTTCTCTGTATGCATGCGAGCGGTCTCGCATACACCCGCAGAGACAAAAAAAACTGGATGACCGAAAACTGCTTTCACTCAGTTTCTCTAATTCTGATTTAGATAGCTAGAAAATGATGGACACATTTTTATTAAACCTGTAGGAAATATCAGAAATGGGATCAGTAACAAATTATGATATTTTTGGACTGATCCGGATCATTTTTACTACTTTATTTTACGTTTACGTAACAAGTAGCGCTATGTAAAATATTTGATTTTCATTTTTAACAAAATTGTTTCACAGTGCATAATATAGATCAGGGGTCCCCAAACTACAGTCAGCGGGAAGTCCCAAGTTTAGAAAGGACATATTTAAAAAAAATAAAATATATGTATATATTTTTTTTTTCAATCTGTCCTTTCTAATCCATTTTCTACTGCTTGTTACTCTCGGTGTCTCCTAGCCGCTCAGGCAAATAATATTGTCTAAAAATGCATTTTCCCATCGATAACGTGACATCATCAGCAGCAAGTGCGTGCTCTTTTAGTCAATTAGTGCGCAAGGAATATATATATATATATATATATGTATATATATATACATATATATATATAAACATATATATATATATATATATATACAGCCTGGCCCCCGGCCAAATTGTTTTAACCCAATGCGGCCCCAGAGTCAAAAAGTTTGGGGACCCCTGATATAGATTCTCCATCACCCCCACGCCCTGCCCCGGTAGTTTTGTATGCTAATGTTAGCTGCCAACAACGAGTATTCCAGGGCAAAACAAAATAAAGTGAGGGTCTTACTAACATAATATTATTACCCGATTTATTACAGAAGAGAAGCCATTACAACTTTCGTTGGCAAAGATTTACGTCCGCATTCGCCTGGCCCTTGGCTAGTGTTTGATCATGCAACGCAAACCTCTGACTGAAACTGTTATTTTTATGTTTTACCGAGAGGGACAAGTGGTAGTAAATGGATGGATACTTGCAACTGAGGGTCTTGTAAGACCACCACTGAAGAAAGGACAGCAGCCATAATTTTGTTTGCATTTTCCTTTTATTGTTGTAAATATTTGTCTGTTCTGTAGCACTTTAAGATGTATTTAAATGAAAAGTGCGTAACAAAATCTATTATTAATATCATTTATTATTTCTGGCGGGCCTCGTGGCGTCCTACTCTGTTCAGGGGTCCTTGAACGCACCATAAAAACACCCCTGTCTTGTATTCCTCTCAGTATAGAACGATCATACTGTTCTAACAGAGCACAGCTTGTAGGTTGTTACTTAGACAGTATGACGTTTTTTTTACCGAAGAAATACGTTAATGTCTCTTGTTTTCATGTTAGCATTTAAGCTAGCGAACCGCCGCCAGTCAGTCTGTGAGTTTATCAAAGTGCAGTCATCAATCTGGGTTTTTCGACCATTTTTAATTTAAAACGGCACAGTGGAGGTCTCGCTCCTCCGGGGTACTTGGACCACCAATGACGGACATGACAGGCTTGACGATTTTGGGATTTTGTTTATTTTGCAATAAACCTTCTTCTCTGCTTTCGTGCCCGTCTCGCTCTTCCGGTTGCTTTTCAGCCTTCCGCGTCTCCGTCTCCGTCTCGCTTTCGCTCGCGCTCGGGTTCGTTCTCAGGTTCTCTCTCTCTCTCCTCAACTCCGACTTCACCAACCACGTCCTTCTCTGCTGCTGCCTTTTTGTAGAGTGACAGGTGATCAGACAACTGCGCCGAGGTGGGCCATCTATGCACCTGTCGCCGATCTCGGAGCACACCCCGCCTCGCTGCAGCTCCGCAGGCCACGCCTCCTCACAGGCACTACTACTACTACTACTACTACTACTACGTCGGGAGTTTTACCGCAGTTATCATTGATACCGTTTATCGTTACATCCTTCTTTAGAATACACAGTAAAGGTAAAGACGTGTGTGTTCTTGTCTCACGATGGGTAACATTCCCCAAAATATTGCAGTTCCCCTTTAAGGGATTGTGGGTGAGGTTTTTGCACAGCAGCACTTGCTAGCTTATATACTCCTGTTTTCTCTTTGTCTTTTCTATCGGAAAAATAGCTTTTTAATCGGAACAAATCAGACGTCGACTGATTGCATTCAATCCTAGACGCCCGACACCAAATTCCAACTGCACTGACTTGATCCTACAAAGACTCCTAGCATGGGAAGTGAAGCGAAGTCACTGGCCTGGCGTGGCGGATGGAAGCGATGGCGTTGCTAAACTCGCTGTCGATGCTGCGGCAGTTGTAGAACTCCTGGTAGGCGTGGCGTGACGAGCCCTGGTACTCGATGCGGCTGATGCGACAGATGCCCACGATGAGGATGATGAGCATGAGGACGAAGGCCACACACAACGCTCCGATGATGATGTAAAGGGAGTGGCGGGGCATGTTAGTCAGAGTTTCCTCCGAATGCTGTGGCTTCCATTGCAGGTCTGAAAAACACACACACACACACACACACACACACACACACACACACACACACACACACACACACACACACACACACACACACACACACACACACACAGTTTACCCCCTGCTTGTTTTGAATATGAGTATTTTGACAGGCTGACTTACGGATCTCACAGTTAGGCCCCACCCACCCAGGCAGACAGTGACAGGTGAAGCCATGTGATTGGTCCACACAAGTGCCTCCATGGTGACAAGGGTTGCTCTCACACTCGTTGATGTCGACCTCGCACCGCCCCCCTGAATGGGTTGACAGGTAAAGTTTACATGTCTATTATTCCTAAGAAAGTACATTTAACTGTGGCATCGTTTTCTTCCTCGACATCGTCTGCTTAAGAATAGTCTGCCACTGGATGGCACTGCTGTGTTCAACCTGACCAATAAATAGGTTTTTATTGATGGCGGCTGTAGTCAAACCACTCTTGATCCACAGCCAGACGGCTATATATAACAGTCCTGCTTCCTACAAAACGCTGATTTATCTGACGAGTCTGAGCCATGATTTAGAATGCACACCAGTCAGTCCTTTACCGACGTTTGCAATGTTGCGATCGCGCCAATTCACACAAATTCAGTCAATCCCGGCCATTTCTTCACACCCTTGCAATTTTATCCAAGCACTGCAACTTTACTCCAAATTCGACTTGGACTGTTGGTCACGCCCACATAATTTTGAAGTATATTTACTTCATTGTTATCAGCTCAGGAAAAGAAAAAAATACAATACATTGGAAATACATTGGATTATTTTACCCTTTTGTATGCCCCGATCAACATTTTTGGACTCCAATCCTGATCCGATCCGATTATAGAACTAAAAATATTTCATAGCAACTAACTAAAGTACTGTATATTCCGGACAAAAAGCTGCTACTTTTTTCGTAAGCTTTGAACTAGAGATGTCCGATAGTGGCTTTTTTGCCGATATCCAATATTGTCCAACTCTTAATTACTGATTCCGATATAAACCGATATCGATATATACAGTGGTGGAATTAACACATTTGTATGCCTAATTTTGTTGTGATGCCCCGCTGGATGCATTAAACAATGTAAAAAGGTTTTCCAAAATAAATCAACTCAAGTTATGGAAAAAAATGCCAACATGGCACTGCCATATTTATTATTGAAGTCACAAAGTATTTGTTCTGTTGTGTTACGGTGCGGATGTTCTCCCGATAATATCGGCAGTTTGATATTATCGGATATCCCATGCCAACATCCCATCCCATGCCAACATGTCACTGCCATATATGGCAGTGACATGTTGGCATTTTTTAATTTTTTAATTTTTATTTATTATTGAAGTCACAAAGTGCATTATTTTTTTTAAACATGCCTCAAAATAGCAGCTTGGAATTTGGGACATGCTCTCCCTGAGAGACCATGAGGAGGTTGAGGTGGGCGGGGTTGCTGTGGGGGGGGATAGGGGGTAGCAGGGGGTGTATATTGTAGCGTCCCGGAAGAGTTAGTGCTGCAAGGGGTTCTGGGTATTTGTTCTGTTGTGTTTATGTTGTGTTACGGTGCGGATGTTCTCCCGAAATGTGTTTGTCATTCTTGTTTGGTGTGGGTTCACAGTGTGGCCCATATTTGTAACAGTGTTCAAATTGTTTATACGTCCACCCTCAGTGTTACCTGTATGGCTGTTGACCAAGTATGCCTTGCATTCACTTGTGTGTGTGAAAAGCTGTAGATATTATGTGATTGGGCCGGCACGCAAAGGCAGTGCCTTAAAGGTTTATTGGCGCTCTGTACTTCTCCCTACGTCCTTGTACACAGCGGCGATTTAAAAAGTCATACATTTTACTTTTTGAAACCGATAATTTTGAAACCGATACAGATAATTTCCGATATTACATTTTAAAGCATTTATCAGCCGATAATATCTCTTTTCCTTGAAACCTGCAGCCGTTAGAAAGGTGAGGCTGATCTATGGATTTTTACCTAGTAGTAACACCGACACATAGACTGGAAAAGGTGTGTTATTGTTTGTGCTATCTTTTGGACGAATATACTCACTGCAGGTGCTGTGCGTTGAAAGTCTACAGTATTTCCTTCTGTTTCCTGCCTTGAACAGGAAGTACAAGAACCGCTCCGTCTACTAGTAAATAATAGAGTTTCTACCTGTGCGGCTTATTCATTCATCACTCCAAACAATGTTTGTTAGTTTTACAATACAACTTAAACAATCCATACTGATAGCAGTGTTTTCAGCATATTTTTACGTGCTATCGTAATGTAATGCAGCTAGCGTGTTTGGCCTTAGCTAATATGCTAACACGTTTAAAAGTGTCAGTGTTAGTATTTTTAACATACTTTTTGTATTATTACAGTTTCACAAATTCTTCAGTAAAATTACCAAAACGCCACCGTGGATTTATTGACTCTGCTGATTGGAGAGCTAGATTCCACAGCTAGTGGGTCCATGACGATGAGTTTTGTTTTGTTTGATTAGCCGTTTTACTACCGTGTTGCAAGCACTGTTTTGAAACAATCAAGGTATGTAAATAAACATTTACAAAAAAATTGTGTAAATATTTCATTTCACAATGTATATATTTGTGACTTACAGTATAGTCTGGTGCAGCTAATATATGGAAAAAAAAAATTCTTCTTCCAAAATATAGTCCAGAAAATACAATAAACACAATAACACTTATTATATTAGGCATTTGCTAAAATTGTTGTAAATCAGATGATGTATTAAATGTGTAGTATTTGTGGTAGATACTATTCTTTTAACAAAATAAAGTGGCAAGTGCACAATAACTTGAACAAAAGCAGCAAAAATCATTTGGGTTTTGCTCTCAAAGCCTTTCGGTATCCAGACAACGACCAAAGAGTTATTTTTGTAATAATAAAAAGAAAAAAAAGAAAAATATTGATCTAATCACTTAATTATCATTTATATAGTGATATTATACGAGGTATCGATTGTATCGACATTCTGGATTGATCACCCCTACTTTACATTAAAGCTTTAGCAGTTAGCCTCTTGTGTCGTCCTATTTGGTGTATGTGTGTGTCGCATGCTTAGCCATTCCTTACCCTCTATTCCAAATATTCTGAAACTCTGGTACGTGTACCACTAGTGGTACGCGGGCTCCATCTAGTGGTGCACCAAAGATTTGAATAATTATTTAAGTACAGTGTTTAATTATCCTATATTCAAAGATAGCATTACTGTTTGAACTGTGTTTAATGTTAGTGTCCAAAATATTAAATATACTTGGTAAATAAAACCACTGCCTTGTTTTTAATGAGCACTTAGGCCTACTACGCTACTGTATTTTCATGTTGGCCATTCTGGTGGTACTTGGAGAGCCAAGTATTTTCTGAGGTGGTACTCGGTGAAAAAATGTTTGAGAACCACTGCTCAAGTCCTCCAGTGATAACGCTACGTGGAAGACACTTTGTTTATTTTGTTTGGTGAGGTTTAGTATTTCAGAACCAGCTTTGCACTGCAGTTAGACAAATCCAAAGCGGTGTTCTAGCAAGACATGCACCCAAGCAGCACCTGCATGTCTATTACAAGTAATGAGAGCGCGTCCATTTTGAAGGAATCTTTCACGTGAGTACAATCTTTAGCCATGTAAACACTTGCACACAGATGGGCTCGCTGATCAGTTCAAAATTGCGATCAGAACATCTCAAACTCAAACGAGAATGTTACAGTCATCACATTTGTCAACAAATGTTACATACAAAGTCCGTTTGATGTTTTCTATTAAAGTGGTGGCAAATTATTTTGCACCTATGCAACACTGGTGGAGCGCAAACATCGCTTGTGAGTCTAAAATTCTAATTATTTTAACCCCTACATATTTGTGGTATTTTTTCTTTTTTTTCTCCCCAAGATGGCGCCGCTGTAGTGGCTGCTGTTGGCAGGAGCTCTGTGCTCTTGTATCATCCTTTTGTGTTCCTGATGTTTCCCTCTTGTTTTCATGTGGGTTATTTGTTTTATTTTTCTTCATTTTTTTGCCTTTTGGTTCAGCACCCTTTGGGACTGTGTGACAAGGGGTGGCACTTTTGTGACTTCTGCTGTGATTTTTTTGTGAACTTCTGGATCTGCCTCCCGGGAGCCTTTTGGCAATGGAGACCAGCTGCTGGGTCTCTGCCACACCAGAGTCTGTTTGGAGAGACTGGAGGAGATGCGGATGAAGAGACAGGGCTGCGGAGCTGGCGCTGAGCGCCGACACGGACAAGCTTCACAGTGTCTTGCCTGAGATCTCGGTCTCCTTAGACGGATCCTCGCTCATCCATGGGCGGCCTCGGGTGGAGTCGGCTCTCTCGGTTGCTTTGTTGGGTCTGCTCCTGTCTCTGGCCATGCTCCCCCGACCCCAGCAGAAGATGGCGTGGAACACAGCAGAGGCCACCACAGTGTATATGTTGTTTTATGTTTTTGTCTTTGTTTTACTTTCAATCTCAATTTTGTACACTGCTGCTGGAATTTTAATTTTCCTGAGGGAACTCTCCTGAAGGAATCAATAAAGTACTATTTATGTATCTATCTATCTTTTGCAGCTGTATCAGGACTCAGGACTCCTCTTCCTCCTTCAGGACTCCTCTTCCTCCTATCCAGGAGATCGCAAAAAGCAGCTGCCTGACCAGTAGGGATGTGCGTATCGATCCTGTGGTATCGATATATCGATACTCACACGCTACTCATTTGGCATCACTTTTCTGAAAAAAGTATCGATATAAACCAAAAAAACGGCGTGTGGGGGGTGCAAGCATCACTTTCAGATGTTTTTGATGACTTACTTAATTTACTATGTGCTGGGACACCCCTGTACCTGGCAGAGTATAGAGCTGGCCCAGTCACGTGACAGGAGACAGCGAATGAGCGTCGTCAACGTGCAACACACAGCCAGCCGACAGCGATGCAGCCAGGCATATCCAATGTTGTCCAATTGTTGATTTAAAACAGGCATTGTTTTTTGTTTTTTTTAGTAATGTTTACTGAATATTTTTGTTTAAATGATTATCCTAAATTCAAATAATTTCCACACAGGGGAAAATCTTGAATGTATGATTGAATGTGATTTTGGTTTTAATCTGTAACATGATTTCTTACATTTCGAAAACATTAGCCTATTTCATATTTCATTAATTGCTAATTATATCACAAACTTTAAAAAATAACTGCAGCTTCTTGCAATTCGGATTTGACTGTTAATTGGAAAGCCCTAATATTTAATTATTATTATATATAATATATAGTTATTATTATATATAATATTTAATTTATTTTTCATATTTATGTTATTTATTTAAATTTTACTTTTTATATTGACCATAATAAATGAGGTGTAAATGGTCTGTATTTGTCTTGTGATTTGTCTTAAATAATAACAATAGTAATAATATTTTTGACTGACAAAAAATTGCCAATAAGAAATTATTGGTATCGGTATCGATGAAAATGCAAGATAAAGTATCGGTATCGTATCGAATCCTAAAAGTGTGGTATCGCCCATCCCTACTGACCAGGGCTCAGAAAATCTGCAGAGACTCCCCCCACCCCCACCAAGGACTGTTTTCACCGCTGGACTCTAGAAAGAGGTTCCGCAGCCTCTGTAGCAGAACCTCCAGGTTCTGTAACAGCTTCTTCCCTCAGGCCGTAAGACTCTTGAACGCATCATAAAAATCCCCTCAATTCTCCCCCAAAATGGATTAACTCGCTGGAATATAAAGACATTATAACATACATCCATAAACGTGGATGCATATGCAAAAGTGCAATACATTTATCTGTACAGTCATCTATTTATTTATATCTGCACCTTATTGATTTTTTATCCTGCACTACCATGAGCTAATGCAACAAAATTGCATTCTTATCTGTACTGTAAAGTTCAAATTTGAATGACAATAAAAAGGAAGTCTAGTCTAAGTCTCTAAGTCTAGTCTAAGTCTAAGTCTAGTCTAAGTCTAAGTATGTATATCAAAATGGCTGGTTACATCAGCTCTGCTCTTTTAATGTCTTTAATGTCCTTTGTGTTCTTTGATGTTTCCCTCTTACACACATGCTTATGTGTGCTATGGCTATGAGGTTGTTTTTCTTTCTTTGGCCTCAGTCTGGACCCCCTCTCCAAGGCCCAGGCTTAGACTGAATATCCCCCCCCAGGCGTTTACCTGTTTCTCACCTTTTTTGTAAGGGGCGCCTGAAGTTGGCAGACCCTTCCGCGATCCTGT